>NC_090806.1:18888901-19045198 GCF_036512215.1 Solanum lycopersicum | reverse complement strand
AATAATAATAATAATAATAATAATAAAATAATAATAATAATAATAATAATAATATAATAATAATAATAATAATAATAATAATAATAATAATAATAATAATAATAATAATAATAATAATAATAATAATAATAATAATAATAATAATAATAATAATAATAATAATAATAATAATAATAATAATAATAATAATAATAATAATAATAATAATAATAATATAATAATAATAATAATAATAATAATAATAATAATAATAATATAATAATAATAATAATAATAATAATAATAATAATAATAATAATAATAATAATAATAATAATAATAATAATAATAATAATAATAATAATAATAATAATAAATAATAATAATAATAATATAATAATAATAATAATAATAATAATAATAATAATAATAATAATAATAATAATAATAATAATAATAATAATAATAATAATAATAATAATAATAATAATAATAATAATAATAATAATAATAATAATAATAATAATAATAATAATAATATAATAATAATAATAATAATAATAATAATAAATAATAATAATAATAATAATAATAATAATAATAATAATAATAATATAATAATAATAATAATAATAATAATAATAATAATAATAATAATAATAATATAATAATAATAATAATAATAATAATAATAATAATAATAATAATAATAATAATAATAATAATAATAATAATAATAATAATAATAATAATATAATAATAATAATAATAATAATAATAATAATAATAATAATAATAATAATAATAATAATAATAATAATAATAATAATAATAATAATAATAATAATAATAATAATAATAATAATAATAATAATAATAATAATAATAATAATAATAATAATAATAATAATAATAATAATAATAATAATAATAATAATAATAATAATAATAATAATAATAATAATAATAATAATAATAATAATAATAATAATAATAATAATAATAATAATAATAATAATAATAATAATAATAATAATAATAATAATAATAATAATAATAATAATAATAATAATAATAATAATAATAATAATAATAATAATAATAATAATAATATAATAATAATAATAATAATAATAATAATAATAATAATAATAATAATAATAATAATAATAATAATAATAATTAATAATAATAATAATAATAATAATAATAATAATAATAATAATAATAATAATAATAATAATAATAATAATAATAATAATAATAATAATAATAATAATAATAATAATAATAATAATAATAATAATAATAATAATAATAATAATAATAATAATAATAATATAATAATAATAATAATAATAATAATAATAATAATAATAATAATAATAATAATAATAATAATAATAATAATAATAATAATAATAATAATAATAATAATAATAATAATAATAATAATAATAATAATAATAATAATAATAATAATAATAATAATAATAATAATAATAATAATAATAATAATAATAATAATAATAATAATAATAATAATAATAATAATAATAATAATAATAATAATAATAATAATAATAATAATAATAATAATAATAATAATAATAATAATAATAATAATAATAATAATAATAATATAATAATAATAATAATAATAATAATAATAATAATAATAATAATAATATAATAATAATAATAATAATAATAATAATAATAATAATAATAATAATAATAATAATAATAATAATAATAATAATAATAATAATAATAATAATAATAATAATAATAATAATAATAATAATAATAATAATAATAATAATAATAATAATAATAATAATAATAATAATAATAATAATAATAATAATAATAATAATAATAATAATAATAATAATAATAATAATAATAATAATAATAATAATAATAATAATAATAATAATAATAATAATAATAATAATAATAATAATAATAATAATAATAATAATAATAATAATAATAATAATAATAATAATAATAATAATAATAATAATAATAATAATAATAATAATAATAATAATAATAATAATAATAATAATAATAATAATAATAATAATAATAATAATAATAATAATAATAATAATAATAATAATAATAATAATAATAATAATAATAATAATAATAATAATAATAATAATAATAATAATAATAATAATAATAATAATAATAATAATAATAATAATAATAATAATAATAATAATAATAATAATAATAATAATAATAATAATAATAATAATAATAATAATAATAATAATAATAATAATAATAATAATAATAATAATAATAATAATAATAATAATAATAATAATAATAATAATAATAATAATAATAATAATAATAATAATAATAATAATAATAATAATAATAATAATAATAATAATAATAATAATAATAATAATAATAATAATAATAATAATAATAATAATAATAATAATAATAATAATAATAATAATAATAATAATAATAATAATAATAATAATAATAATAATAATAATAATAATAATAATAATAATAATAATAATAATAATAATAATAATAATAATAATAATAATAATAATAATAATAATAATAATAATAATAATAATAATAATAATAATAATAATAATAATAATAATAATAATAATAATAATAATAATAATAATAATAATAATAATAATAATAATAATAATAATAATAATAATAATAATAATAATAATAATAATAATAATAATAATAATAATAATAATAATAATAATAATAATAATAATAATAATAATAATAATAATAATAATAATAATAATAATAATAATAATAATAATAATAATAATAATAATAATAATAATAATAATAATAATAATAATAATAATAATAATAATAATAATAATAATAATAATAATAATAATAATAATAATAATAATAATAATAATAATAATAATAATAATAATAATAATAATAATAATAATAATAATAATAATAATAATAATAATAATAATAATAATAATAATAATAATAATAATAATAATAATAATAATAATAATAATAATAATAATAATAATAATAATAATAATAATAATAATAATAATAATAATAATAATAATAATAATAATAATAATAATAATAATAATAATAATAATAATAATAATAATAATAATAATAATAATAATAATAATAATAATAATAATAATAATAATAATAATAATAATAATAATAATAATAATAATAATAATAATAATAATAATAATAATAATAATAATAATAATAATAATAATAATAATAATAATAATAATAATAATAATAATAATAATAATAATAATAATAATAATAATAATAATAATAATAATAATAATAATAATAATAATAATAATAATAATAATAATAATAATAATAATAATAATAATAATAATAATGCAAACAAAGAATTAAACAATTAATCTCGAAATGATGCATTAATAATTGAGGCATGTATATTTGAAGTAATTTAAATATCTGATCTAGCATGTGTAATTCAAGAACTAAATAAATACATAGCCAGGGTTCTGACATTCATGCAATAAGCTGAGTAATAACATGGAAATCTAACTTGGAACATATAACTTATTAATTCATGAAGTTCTAAAAACCCTAGGTCTAATCATGTTATGAGAATCAAGAATCTAACTGAAAACTAGGACCCAATGGGTGAAAGGAAAACACTAGTGAAATCCCACATACTTGGTGATGAAATCACGTAGAAATATTTAGATTTTGGGGCTGCAACTGATGGAACCTTGTTGGGTTCTTGACTAGGGTTCTTTACCATTTTCTCCTTTCTTGCTTCCAATTTTCTATGTTTTGATTTAATGATTTGACTTAGGTTAGTTTTTTATATGTTTCTAGGCTTCAATGGACTAAAATATATCATTTAGGGTCAAAACGACGTATCTTAGGGTTTAATCAAAGTGAAAAAAGGCCAAAAGAGCACAGAGTTAATTATTGTTGGACCAAACAACGACCTGGACTGATGGGCCGTCGTTCAATCAAGGGTCCATCGTTTGGGTTTGTAGGTTGGGTCTGTTCGACAAATATTTACTAAAACGAACATAGCATTTTACTCGGAGGTTTGATTTTAGCAAACTCGGTGACCATGGAAAGCTAATTCAATTATCTATTATTCAATTGGTCATGGGACACCTAACTCATTTTGTACTAAGAGTTATGATCATTTGAAGTTGATCCAACAATATTTTCCCCCTAAATGTCTGCTAATTTTCAACTACAGTCTGCAGGTCCATCTACGGACAGTACTGGTCAATCGTGGTTCATGTTAGAGGCTGGGTAAATGTAGTGTTCATTGATGGACACGGACTATAATCTGACTTATGGACCGCACGTCTGTTTGTGGATCGACACTTGGTCAAATTTTTTTGGCTGCATCATGGGAGAGTTTCAGTCTACAGGTGTGTAGTACGGACCGTAGGTCAGTCTGTGGTCCATCGACGGTAACCGTCGATTGCTCCTGCAAATTTTTGAAAAGATGATTTTTGGTCTGTTTAGGATACGGGGTGTTACATTCTCTACCTTCCAACCGTCACTTAAGAGCTTCAGTGATGATACAACGATCTACCTCAAACTGTCAGTGCATCCTATACCTAGAAAAAGGTATAAAACATGAACTGACAAATGGATCAACTACACTATTTAGAAATGGATTATTCTAATACATATGATCCTTTTCTACCCATTTTGATTTCATGGTTTATGGGGACTATGGTTTATTTTAACTCTCGCTCAATTTGATAATCAATACTACTCCCAAAATATACGGGCATATGTTTAAAAAAGACATACTCCTTCGGTGATTTGAGATACTGCTCAAAACTTAGCTCAAAGGCTATATTGGAATTCTCAGTTTCTCTACTTTCTTCAGTTAGAAACCTATAACTCTTTTATGAAAACTAGCATGAAGGCTCTTTGGAAATCTCATTTTCCGTTCTTATTTAAATAAGAAAAAGATAATTTTAAACCTCTTTGGGAATACATAGTCCCCGCTAGTCCTTTAAACAAAGTACTTCAACTTTAATATTTATTAAACATAACTCTTAAATCTTAAAACAAAGTTAAAATATTTTTAAAAAGAATCTTGAAAACTTTGATGAACTTTACTTGACTTGACTCTCAACCTTGATCTTGTCTCTTACTTTGGATTTGACTCTAACATGAACTTTGAATTTGATGATGGATTCAAGGATTATCATTTATTTTGGAGGGATCTCTTGATGTTTAGGAATGATTTAGAAAAGCTAAACTTATGAAATGCTACGAAATCACCATCGTGGAGCAAGTCTGCGATGTGGAGATGATTCAGAGGATATTCTCGAGGAGTACGCATTTAGCTCCGCGATGCTAAGTAGATTTTTGCTCACTAGGGGAACAAGTTCACGACATGGACTTATTTCAGGCAAGCGGTCCGACTTTTTCCTTCTTCGTTTTTCAACCCCAATTTTCCAAAATACGAATATCTTCCTCAAAATCACTTTTGATCCCGATACCCAACATTAATACTCATGAACTTAACTCAAAGCAATTCAAAAGCTCCACAATTAAGGTCTCAATACTCCAACATTCAACTCAATTTAAGAACACACTTAAATTGAAGAATAGAAATCAAGAACATCTACTTTCAACCCTTTTTAGAACGGGTTTCACTGAATTAAACATGTTTGGCGTCTGAGTGAACGAACCCAATTTCTATGAGAGACTTACATACCTTTTAGGGATCGTCCCTAAGAAATCCACAATTAATCGATCGTTTCTTAAAAAATTCTTGTTCACATTTTGCATTCTTTCTCCAAAAGCCCTAATGTTAATTCTCAACATAATAAACTAAAAAGTCTGATTTTTAACACATTTAATCCCTTAAAATGAATTAATTTAATTAGGTTTGGAAAATACAATCTAGCCCTTCTCAAATCCGAATTGGACTTTCCTTAATCCAAAACAGTCAAACATCTGGAAGGCATAACTCAATATGGGAGTGTTGGAAATATTGTTCCAAAACCTTTCCAACAGTATCTGGAACTACACCTAAATCCTTCTGAGCTAGGAGTTATGATCGTTTAAAAATGACCAAAACTCAACTTTAACTTACTACCAATCTTCCAGAGTTCCTCATACTTTGTAAAAATGATTAATTTCAAGTTCTTAGATTCTTCCTAGCTATTCCAAATTGCGGGATGTTAAATTAAAACAAATAATTCAATCCTAACAAATCAACCAATAAACTTGACATTCCACAAATATTAAAGTTGAATTACAAGAGAAAATTATGCATGTATTAAAAAGTGTAACTAATGAACTAATAAACTACAGAATGAATTAAATTTGTGTTCAAAGTGGACATTAAACAATATTAAATTTGAATTAGAAGCGAAAATTAACATTGAAAAATGTAACAGAGGACAGAAAAGACAACAATTTATAGACTAAATTATAAATTTACTGAACTTAACTCTTAAGTCGTAAAACAAAGTTAATACATTAGTTAAAAGACTCTTGAAAACTTTGATGAACATTACTTGACTTGACTCTCTACTTTGATCTTGTCTCTTACTTCAAATTCTACTCTTAGTCGATCCTTGAATTTAATTATAGATTCAATGAGTATTATTTGTTTTGGAGGGATCTCTTGATGTTTAGAAATGATTTCAAAAAAGCTAACCTTATGAAAAATTACGAAATTACCGTCGTGGAGAAAGACTACGATGCAGAGATTCTACCACAAGATATCCGCGAGGGGTACACGTTCAACTCTTAGATGCGAACCTGATATTTGCTCACTAGGGGGACAAGTTCGCGACGTGGACATATTTCAGGCAAGCTGTCCGACTTTTTCCTTCTTTGTTTTTCAACCCCAATTCTCCAAAACAAGAATATCTTCCTCAAAATAATTTTTGATTTTGATACCCAACATTAATACTCATGAACCTAACTCAAAGAAACTCAAAAACTCCACAATTAAGGTCTCAATACTCCAACATTCAACTCAATTCAAGAACACATTTAAATTGAAGAATAGAAATCAAGAACATCAACTTTCAACCCTTTCTAGAACAGATTTCACTTAATTAAACACGTTTCGCAAGTGGGTGAATGATCCCAATTGCTATGAGAGATTCACATACCTTTTAGTGATCAGTCCGAAGAAATCCACGATCAATTGGTCGTTTCTTGGAAAATTCTTGTTTCTCCTCTTGTTCACCTTTCACGTTCTTTCTCCAAAAGATCAAACGTTAATTCTCAACTTTATAACATGAACCAAGTCTTATTTTTACCCTAAACAATCCTTTAAAATGAATGAATTTAATTAGGTATTGAAAAGCCAATCTTTTTCTTTCCAAATCTTCATTGGACTTTCCTTAATCCAACAGTCTAACTTCAGAAAGGCATAACCGACTTATATGGAGTCGAAATAGCCAAAAAATGGCTGTGTTGGAATGATTGTTCCAAGACCATTCTAACAATATCTGAAACTACACAAAAATCCACATGAACTAGGAGTTATGATTGTTTAAATTTGATCAAAACTCAACTTTAACTTACTACTAATTTCCAGATTTCCTCATACTTTCCAAAAATGATTATTTTCAAGTTCTTAGCTACTTTCTAGCTATTTCAAATTGTGACATGTTACATTAAACAAGTAATTCAATCCTAAAAAATCAACTAATAAACTCTGAAATGAATTAACTTGTATTATAAGTGCATTTCACGAATATTAAAGTTGAATTAGAAGAGAGAATTATGCATGGATTAAAAAGCGTAACTAATGAAATACCAAACAACTATCTATAAAGTGAATTAAGTTTATATCAATAATGAATTAAAAAAGTAGTCTAATAATAACAAATAATAAAACTACAAAATGAATTAAATTTGTGTTCAAAGTGCATATTACACAATATAAAGTTGAATTATAATTAAAAATTGACAATGAAAAACATAACTGAGAATAGACAAGACAATAATTATTAGACTGAATAAATTATGTATTATTCATGAATAAATTATGTATTATAAGTGTGTGATAAATTATTTTGGTTGTTTTTCTAAATACATGAGTGGTGTTTGTAATATGTTTTGTGTCTATGTTATAAATGTATTACAAGTTTTTTCTTAAATTATTTTGGTTGATATCACTATAAAAAAGGAGTGAAGTTTGTAATATGTATTATAATGTATTGTTCATGATTTTAATACAATTTAAATACAATTATGAAACATATCTAATACAACTTTAATACAATTGCGATATAATTTCACTAACTTTAGTTTTTTCAAGTTTCATTCTAATATTTCTCCTAAAATTAATTATTGTTAGAAAATAATTTGTTACATAGAGTCCTATTAATAAATAATGTCAAGTTATTTCTGATTTGTCCTAGCCTTTAGGCAAGTAGTTTATCATGACTTTACTTCTTAGTTTAGGAGTTAATGGTTTCACTATCTCCAGCATAAACGTTGTGTAATTGTCATATAAAATCTGCAGTTGCAGAGCACCAAAAATGCAGAAAAGTAGTTCCCTTTCTTTTCAATGTTTCAACTCGTTTCTCTGTTTTTGTTTACTGTTGTTTCATTATCTTGTTTCTATTTACAATTATAAACATAATCAAACCCTCTAAAAATTGAGATATAAACTCCAAACATTAATTTTAATAATTTTTAGGAATTTCCTAGCAAAACTAATCACAAATTCATAAAAATCAAATAATGAACTCAAAATTTGAATTTTATAATGACCATCAATGGTGAACTCTTGCTTATGTAATTTTAAAGATTTAATTCTGCTTAAAACACGGTTTTATACAAATTTCAGGTCTTTCTTTTCTCTTTTCATCTTGTTTTTGGATAAAGATAGTGATATGTTAGTGAAAAAACTTACAAGATAATAAAATTGCAAAATTACAATTGAAAATAAAATAAAGAAATTGATCTCTTCAGGCTAAGGCGCGGATATCTCGCTCTTATTAAGGAGATTCAAGTCCACTGCAACAAATGTTTTTTACCGGTCCAGTAGTAGTCCTCTTTGACTTGTCCCCTCCAAGATACAACAACCTTCACAAAGTATAACTCAACAACTCTGAACAAGATTTGAGTCCAAAGATCCACAAAAAAGAACACCTCCCTTCACCTAATAAGAACTCTCTTTTATACTAACTCTTTCACTCTTTGTTTTCTCTTGTGTTTTGTGTGTACTGAACCAAATGAAGACCACCACTATTTATACTACAATAAGTCTTCCTAGCAATGAATACGAAGATAATGGAGGTGGTAAAAAGTGAAGATAATGGCCTTAGGTGTTTCATAGGTTACATAGGTTACTGAGGAGTTACATAGGTTACAAGAAGTAATGGAGGAATTAAGAATGAAATAAAGTGATGGATAACCAATGCTAATGAATGATGTAGAAGTTATCCATTCCAATGTTTATTGAAAAGTTTTTATCTCACAATGACTTTAGCCAATAAAGACAAAAGTAATGGCATTACATGGCTACCAAGTCAAAGTTGAATATCATGATTAAATTGGTAGTTTAAAACAAAAATGCCTACCAATGATCATTCTTATAACTCCAAAATAAATAAATTTCACATATTAATATTAAAATTCTAATAACCTAACAATATTCACTCATTTTAATATTTAGATAAGAGTATATATGTTGAAAAAAGACTACTATGCATAATAAAGGTGTGCTCTGCATTGAACCTCCACTTAGTGAAACAACAACTTTTACTCCAGAGTCGTAGTGGTCTTAGATGAACTATGACTGGTTAAGGGAAATAAAATATCATTGATCACACGTAATAATCAAGGTGTTGACATGAGCTTTAACAGCATCAGCATTTATCCGCTCCGCACTTGGCTACCCAGTGTTTACCGTGGGCACGATATCTGGTACACCAGAGGTGCGTCGTCCCCGGTCCTCTCGTACTAGGGAAAGGTCCTCTCAATGCTCTAACTCCTACACCGGATATGGACTGAACTGTCTCACGACCTTCTGAAAAGTCAGCATGTTATGACCATGTGCTATCCAAGTTTGATGAGTGCATTTGAGAATAAGCCCCATTCTCATACCGACCTACTTCCACACATCACATAGGTAAAATATGTCGAGAGTGCTCCTGTAAGATTAAAACTCCACCCATACGGGCTACAGATACTTATTAAGAATTTTATCAATTCAACCTTCACAAACTACAGGAAACAATGCACTCACATCATAGGGAGGGGGGAAATAGTGCATTTTCACAACAAGTCATCATATGATTAGTTTTTCCCTTTGAACATGGTTATAGGATCTCTAGTCCCTAGGTTTAGTTTCCTCATAAATGACTCACGTATTTGTAGGCTTCAATCCTATCCCCCTCGATGTGCTCCAGACCTTTTCTCTTGTTAAGGCCTTCGTAAGAGGATCTGCAAGATTATCAAAAGATTTGACATAATCAACATTAATGGTACCATTTGTCAAATACGACCTTACATTACTGTGTTTCCTCCTTATAGGTCTTGATTTACCATTGTAATAACGGTTTTGAACTATACCAATTGCAGCGGTTATATCACAATGAATTAAAATATGAGGAATTGGTTTTCAAAATAATGAATTTGTAACAATAAATCTCTTAACCAATTCGCTTCCTCACTAGCTGATGCTAAAATAATTAGTTCAGTCTCCATGGTAGAGTAAGCAATTATAGTTTACTTTTTGATCTCCAACAAATAGTACCACCACCTAAAGTAAAGACATAACCAGTGGTAGAACAGGAATCGCCTGACAAAGTCTTCCAATCTGCATTACAAAAGCCTTCAAGTACAGCAGGATATTTTTCAAAGAACAAACCACAATTTTTCATTCCAATCAAATATCTGATAACTCTGGTTAAAGCACGCAAATGTTCATTACCTGTCTTGCTTGTAAACCTGTCAAGTACTTCTACTGCATATGCAATATCAGGCCTAGTGCAATTAGTCATTTATCTCAAACTTCCGATTATACTAGCATATTCCTTTTGATTTATTATATCATTTTCACTTTCAATAGGAAATAATCGAACACTTGAATCAAAAGGAGTAGCAACATGCTTGCAATTATGAAAGTTATATTTTTTCAAAATTCTCAACATAATGTGACTAGTCAAGGAAAATCTCCTCACATGTTCTTGTTATTTTTATTCAAAGAATAAAATTTGCCTCACCAAGATCTTTCATATCAAAGTGTCTTCTAAGAACATTTTTAGCTTCATCAATAACATTCATGTTAGATCCAAAGATCAAAAAATCATCAACGTATAGGCAAATGATCACATGTGAATTATTCCAAGACCTATGATAAATGCACTTATCCCACTCATTTGTTTTAAAATCATTTTCAATCATACATGAATCAAACTTTTCATGTCATTGCTTTGGGGCCTATTTCAAGAAATATAGGTATTTAGTAAGTTTACATACTTTACTTTCTTTGCCTGCTTCAACAAACTACTCGGGTTGGTCCATATAAATTTCTTCATTTATGTCTCCGTTTAGAAAAACAGTTTTTACATCCATTTGATGAATTTGCAAATGAAAAATTGCAGCTATAGTAACTAAAAGTCTAATGGATGTAATTCTTGTTACCGGAAAAAATATCAAAAAATTCTAGACCTTCTAGTTGTTTAAAACCTTTTGCAACTAGCTTAGCCTTGTATTTATCAATAGAACCATCTGGTTTCAACTTTTTCCTTAAGATCCATTTTCAACCAATTGTTTTACAACCCGGTGGTAAATCAACTAACTTTCAAGTTGTATTTGAAATTAGAGATTCCATTTCATCATTTACAGTTTCTTTCCAAAAAATAGAATCAGATGAAGATAATGCTTCTTTCAAAGTTAGAGGCCCAGTTTCAACATTAAACACATAAAAACCAGGACCAAAATCTTTTTCTACTCTAGCTCTTTTACTTCTTCTTAACTCAAAATCACCAACTTCTTTTTTTTTTAAAGTTGAAGTAGAAGAACTAGGTAGTGAGAAAATATTTTGTTCAATCCTTTGACCCCCACTATTTTTAGTATCAAAAGGAAATTTATTTTCATGAAAAATGGCATCACCAGATTCTATTACAATATTATCTTCAAGATTAAAAAATCTATAGGCTGTACTATTTGAAGCGTAACCAAGAAAAGCACAAGTAATAACTTTCTTACCCAACTTTGTAATCTTGGGATCATTAACCTCACAAAGGTTAGACAACCCCAAACTCTTATATATCCCAAACTTAGCTTATAACTTTTCTACAATTCAAAAGGTGTCAATTTAGACTGTTTATGAGGCACACGATTCAACACATAACAAGAATTTAAGATAGATTCACCCCAAAAATTTAAAGGTGCATGTGACTAAATAGGCATGACATTAGTCATTTCAACTAAAGTTCTAGTTTTCCTTTCTGCTACTCCATTCGACGAAGGAGATTAAGGAGGAGCAGTTTCATGATTAATTCCAATGATCTAACAAAAGAATTAAACTCATTTGATTCATATTCACGGCCTCTATCACTTCTAATTCTTTTTATTTTTCTTCCACACTGATTTTCAACCTCATTGATATAAGTTTTGAAATTTTCAAAAGCATCACTTTTATTTTTCATCAAGTAAATATAGGTAAACTTAGAAATATCATCAATGAAAGTGATAAAATATCTATTACCTCCACGAGATAGAATTCCACCAAGTTCACAAATATCGGTATGAACTAATTCTAACAAATTAGTTTTTGTTTCAACTTGAAAATGAGGCCTTTTAGTAATCTTGGATTTACAACAAGCCTCACACTTTTAAAAATTCTTTTTAACCATCGGGATTAATCCTAAATTACTCATGATTCCAACATAACGATCATTAATATGACACAAACGAGCATGCCAAAAATTAGTAGAAGAAAACATATAAACAGAAGTAGAAGTTTTATTCATTTCAACATTCAACTTTTAAACATCCCATCACATGAATACCCCTTCCCCACAAAAATAAATTTCTTCACTATTACATATTGATCATATTCAATAATCTGTAAAATGTCGGCTTTATTAAGAAGAAAACTAGACATCAAATTTTTTCTCATAGAAGGAGAATAAAGTACATCTATCAATGTTAATATCCTTCCAGAAGTAAAACACAATTCAACATATCCCTTTCCAAGCACTTGAGTAGTGTGAGCATCACCAAGCATGATGGTTTTGGGCTCCTCACAATGAGCATATCTTTTAAAACAGTCTTTGTCATAACAGACATGAGGGTTTGCACCAGATAGCCCACCATCCATCAACATTCTCAACCATGTTTATGTCGGTAATCAGCGCCACAAAAGGTTCTTCGATAACGTTTTCCTGAGGGTTAGAACCACGTTTTCGAAATCTGTAAAATCGAGCAATATATCCACTCTTGCTACAAACGAAGCATGGTCCCTTTTCTTGAACTTGTTGATTTGGTACTTGGTGATTTTCACCATTATTTTTCTAGGGAGGTCTACCATTATTTTTCTTGAATTTTTTATTCTTAGGCTTTAAATAAGTATTTTGTGAGTTTCAAGAGTAGCATTATTCGAAGTAATTAAATTTACCTTCGATGTGATGTTGTTCTCTTATGTTTGTAAAAGTGCATCTTGGCCCCTTGCTTCTTCTTCCATGTGGATTTTCATTATTAAGGTTTCAAGAGAGGTTTCCTTTTGTTTGTGACACATAGTTTTTTGAAATTCCTTCCAAGAAGATGGAAGTTTATCCACTATGTCACAAACAATAAGGTTATCTCCAATTTAAACCTCTTTGGACCTAAGCTCTCCAACAATCATGATGAAGTCTTGAGCTTGATCTACCAATGATTTGTTGTCCACCATTTGGAAACAAAAAAATCTACTAGCTGCATATTTTTTCGCTCCAGCCTATTCGGTATCATACTTACTCTGCAATGCCTTCAAAATTTTCTTTGCACTAGAGTAAGTTCTATCATAATAATCATAAAAATTATCAGATAGGCAATTATGAAGATAATACCGACACTTATAGGAATCAGCATCGTACTTTTCAATTTTCTCTAGATGAGAAATAGTTTCATCATCATTCATAGTGGTGATGTCTTTTTTATTTGGATGCTTCTCGGTTAATACATAAGAAACAATTAGAAGACTTAAGTAGAAAAATATTTACCCTTCCATCTCTTGAAATGGTTACCATTAAACCTAAATGGATTGTTAAGATCTCCAATCTTGACATCCGCCGTTTTTTCAATTGTATCCATCTTGAATCTCCTTAAAATTGTTTGTGAAAAAACTTACAAGATAATAAAATTGCAAGATTAAAATTGAAAATAAAATGAAGAAATTAATCTCTTCAGGCTGAGGCGCGGATATCTCTATCTTTTTAATGAGATTCAAGCCCACAGCAGCAAATGTTTTCACCGATCCAGCAGTTGTCCTCTTTGACATGTCCCCTCAAGGATACAACAACCTTCACAAAGTGTAAATCAACAACTCTGGACAAGAGTTGAGTCCAAAGCTCCATAAAAAGGAACACCTCCCTTCAACTAATAAGAACTCTCTTTTAGACTAACTCTTTCACTCTTTGTTTTTTCTTGTGTTTTGTGTGTACCAAATCAAATGAACACCACCACTATTTATACTACAAAAAGTCTTCCTAAAATGAATAGGAAAATAATGGAGGTAGTAAATATAGAAGATAATGACCTTAGAAGTTTCATAGGTTACAAAGGAGTTACATAGGTTACAAAGAGAAATGGAGGAATTAAGAATGTACTAAAGTGATGGATAACCAATGCTAAATGATGATGTAGAAGTTATCTATTCCAAAGTTTATTGGGATTTTTTTTATCTCACAATGAATTTAGACAATAAAGCCAAAAGTAATGGCATTACATGGCTACCAAGTCAAAGATGAATAGCATGATTAAATTGGTAGTTTAAAACACAAATGTCTTCCAATGGTCATTCTTATGACTCTAAAATAAAGCAATTTAACATATTAATATTAAAATGCTAATAAATAACATTATATATGGGCAAATACTAATTGGGAATGGTTAATTAGATGAATACTTCAAAGAAGAAGAAGAAGTAGAAGAAAAATAAAAAAAATCAAGAGGAAGAAGATAATGGTAAAGAAATAGACAAGGATGTAGAGTAAAAAAAGAAAGAGATTAAGAAGCATAAAAGTAAAAAGAGAGAAAGAGACGAAGAAGCAGAAGAGTGAAAATAAGTAGAGGAAAAAGGGGAGGTGAAGACAGTGCAATTTTCTTTATTCTAAAAATAATGTTATATCTAGTTAGAAAAATTACATCAATAAAGATGGTATATATTTTTATAATATAGTATATTTATGTGTTTTATCTAATATATAAAAATGCCAAAACTAGGACGAACAAGGGTAGTTTGGAAATTCTATTAAATTCTATGGTTTTTTCCCAATCCTTTTTTCTACACTCTTCTACGCTCTTCATTGGTTACCACTAACAAAGTCGATTTTCTACTCAACAATGTACAAAATCTGAGTTCATTCTTAACTGGGTATTATAATTGCAGGTAATTTTGTTTCAATTTTTGCTTTAATCCTCTTAAAATTCTTCTGAAATTCCATAAGGGCTAGAGTTTAGAATTTTTTTTAAGAACAAATGGATCAAATTATCTATTTTAGTATCTGTTCCAGTTTATTCAAGAACGAAACCCTATATGGTTAGATATATAGTTTATAGAGTGTTTATGAGATTATAATGACGATTAAGGAGGCATGACTCAATCTCTCTTTGTCAAATAAAAATGGGGAGTAAAAGCAATGAATTTGTGTTAAGCTCTGGGTCTCTTCAATTGTTGTCCATACATTGACGTTGGACATCCATCTTGGAACCACTATACTACAATCTAGCTTTATTTTTCGATTTTTTTTATATCTAACCTCGGTATCATTTTAATATAAAAAATCAAATTCTTCTTTTCCTCCTCAAGGTTCTAGTCTCTTGAGCTTATCAAAAACAACAAAAAGTATCTTGCATTTGCTACTATTATAAACCCTTATTGGTTGAATCTTTCTTATAATAAACATCCTTGTACGAGTAAATTTGCTAGATGTTGACATTATGTATGCATGGCTGGATACTGATGAATCAATTCGTTGTGACCCCGATATTTTTCAGCTCGCGCATCTGCATGAGGTTCTTTTAAAGCAATTTTAGCCCTTCAGCTTCATGTGACAAAGATGTAGGATTAAATGTACTTATGATTCTTGTAATTGAAGTTCTGGAGCATTAGTTTAGTTTTGAGTTGTTTGTGATTGTATTCTGATGAGGATACCATTTATTGTATCGTCATAAGTTGTTATTGTGTGTTGCTTATCTATTACTGACAAGGGTATTTTGGAGCAATAGGTAGATGAGAAGGACATTTTGGAGCCAATAGGTGGGTTGTTATTATGAATATATATGTGTGTGTGTATATATATATATATATATATATATATATATATATATATCGAAAAAGGGCCGAAAATACTCTTGAAGTATTGAAAATGGTATAAAATTACCCTCCATCCACCTATTGGCTCCAAAATGTCCTTCTCATCTACCTATTGGCTCCAAAATACCCTTGTCATTCACCTTTGGGTTCAAAATTAATCACTTATTTATTTTTTTTTAAAATTAGACTCTTTAAATATTTTTTAAAATACTTGACGTTCAATTATTGATTATAGTTTATTTATTAATATAATTCATAAACTAACCCACTATTCACTCATTTACTAACTAAACCCCACCCGATTAATAACCCAATTATAATATCAAAATCGCCATAAATACTACTAAAATACGATGAAATTATAGATACCTAAAAAATGACATCCAAAAATTATTCGATTCCGAACCGAAACCCCAATTAAATTAAGGTTGAGTCGCTTATTTAGGAGGACACTTTCAATAGAATTCTTTTTCAAGATTTAATTAGAAATTTATGATTAAAGGTAAATAAGTAATACATCCCAAATTAATTCATGCACTTTTTTTAAATATAATTTTATAGATATTTATGATTTGTTTTAAAACCATTAATATATTATTTTGAAAAAAATTTACCTATGAAGTGACATCACATAATTGAGACGTGAGAATAATCAAGATGAACATAGTCAGACTTGTAAGTTATCGGTAATTTTTATTTAGAAACTTTAATTTACTTCTATAGATATTTTTACCTCAAATTTTTAAAAACACTCAATTGGCAGTAGATTTTCTGTGCATTAATAAAGTGACGGGTTTATTAATTTGGAGGGGTTTAATTAATAATGGATGGGTAGTGAATTGATTTATAAATTATACTAAAAAATTAAATCATAACAAATAGTTTAGCGCCACGTATTTAAAAAAAATATTTAAATAGTCTAAATTCAAAACCATTAAATAAGTGGTGAATTTTGAACCAAAAGATGGATGACAAGGGTATTTTGGAGCCAATTGGTGGATGGAGGGTAATTTTGTACCATTTCCAATACTCTAAGGATATTTTAGGCCCTTTTCCGTATATATATATCTAAGTTCCATTTGTTCCCTTTGATTTTCCTTTCAATATCTCCACCATTTGCTCTTTGATTGCTATAAGGTTCTTTTGTGTTATTTTTGATTTTCTAGTATTTAAATTTTAGATAATGTGAGTTTTGAGAAAAAAGTTATATCATAATGAGATGTGTTTATCTAATTATTTGTTGGGTTATACTGAAAGTTAATCACTTAATCACTTTTGGTGATCTAAATGCCTGAAAATCACACATAAGATCGATGACACAAAAAAAATTCATGAAGTTAAAAATTTAACATTAAAGGATAAAAAATTGGATGTGCTGTCATTTATTTTTGATTTATGAATCTTTTGTATAATTCCCAAATTAGATGTGCTGTCATTTAATTTTGTTTTATGAATCTTTTGTATAATTCCCTTTCTTAAATAAACTGGATGGTTCTGCAAAGGGAAGATTTCTATTTTTTTTCTTTTTTGGTCAACTGTAAAATATTACCATAAGCACCCAAGAACATATACTAATAAAGAGCACCTAATTTTTATAAAAGAGGACAAGCCACCCACCTAACATAAAACCAATTACATAACAAATGTTGAATAAAGTGTTTACACTTTGATGCTTTTTGTGAACCACTATTTTAATCTTCCAGTGACTTACTTATTTATCTGTGATACTGCCTCCTCTGTATGTACACGTTTATTTTTACGCCTCCTCCATTTCCTGGGACGCCAAGTTTGGTATATGATATCTCCACAAATAGGTGTATGTTCTCGTTTTTAAATTGCTTCTAGTGATTATATTTATGTTTTTCAGGACCTTCATGATACCAATATTTTGCACTGGTATTTTAGTCCAATGGTGCATAGCTTTCCACACAGTTGATGTCCATTTGCATTTCTTGAATTGGTGAACAATATTATTCTCTATTACGTTCTTATCACATAAACAACATTCAGTGTCATCAACTTGAAGATGCAATCTGAATTTTCTCTCCTATGTAAGATTTCTATTTCACTAAAGTCTTATAGTAACAAAATAATTAATTATTGAACAAAAAATTGCTTCATTGCTAAAGCACATCAGTAAAAAAAATTTGGTGTCACTAAAAAAATGACATAAGAGATTAGTACACTTGACTTGAACATAAGTTCCAAATAAACCATGAAGAGAAAACAAATAAATAATTAGCCATCTTCACAATTCTATACACAATATGGAGATGAAAGTGTAGGTCAGAAAGACCACAAATTAGAAAACTATGATCACCTGTCATCTTTCCCTGTCCGTTGGATGGGTTTTCAATCCACTTTTCTCCATTCTTTTTATACACCTTATCTCACAATCTCCCTCCAAATCTAATTCTATATGTGTGTCGTACCTAAAACCTAACAACATCTTTTGACTACATACCATCCTAAATTACCCCTGTATTTATACATTGTGCTATTGGAAGTTACTCGCTTTAGGAAACATGATGTTCTTATATTTAATCTATCACATACTGTCACGACCCAAATCGGGTCGCGACTGGCACCCACACTTACCCTCCTATGTGAGCGAACCAACCAATCTAAACCTTAACATTTCAATATAATATCAACAGAAAGTAATGCGGAAGACTTAAACTCATTAATAAAAACCAATTCAATAATTTTTAAAAACTCAACAACTATTAGTATCCCCAAAATCTGGAAGTCATCATCACAAGAACATCTATCATCAAATTACTAATCTAAGAGTATCTAAGGAGCTAAAAATACATAAAAAGCTAGTCCATGCCGGAACTTCAAGGCACCAAGACATGAAGGAGAAGATCCAGTCCAAGCTAGACGCAATAGCTCACCCTGAAATCCGGTGTAATGAAGACTGGCTAGAGTTGCGATTGAGTTGAAGACGAGGGTACGTTTGCTGCACTCCACAATTAACAAAGAAAACAAATACAAGTAGGGGTCAGTACAAACACAAGTACTGAGTAGGTATCATCGGCCAACTCAAAATAGAAAACAGTATATATCAGATAACATCATAAAATCAACTAATATCCTTAGCATGCAGCATTTACAATTACCATAACCCTTGGTTACAACACCAAGCACATCAATGAGGACTCACGTCTCCTCATCATACTCATTTGGGAATTAGGTTCATTAGATTGAGTATATTAACATCTTTCAAGATTCATTATCTTTATTCCTCTCGTGTCGGTACGTGACACTCCGCTCCTCATATACTATCCTGGTGTCAGAACGTGACACTCTGATCCTCATTCTATCCTTGTGTCGGAACGTGACACCCGATCCATATTCTATCTTGGTACCGGAACGTGGCACCCAATCCATATACTATACTGGTGTCGGAACGTGACACTCCGATCCTCATATACTATCCTGGTACCCAAACGTGGCACTCGATCCATATACTATCCTGGTGTCGGAACGTGACACCCGATCCATATACTATCCTAGTGTCGGAAAGTGACACTCCGATCCTCATATACTATCCTGGTACCGGAACGTGGCACCCGATCCCCTAATCTCACTACTTTCGTTCATCAAGCCTTCATTTATACTAAGGCATCATCATTAACAAAGTAGATTAGGGTTTCTCAAGATTTAGGATTCAATAGCTTCATCATGCTTATTTTATCACAATTACATAATCACATTCATGCAAGCATACAATTAAGCATATAGAAGGGTTTACAATACTACCCATACATATCATTCGCTATTAAGAGTTTACTACGAATAGTATAAAAACCATAACCTATCTCCACCGAAGATTAGTGATCAAGCAAGCAAATTCCCCAAAGTTTTGTGTTTTCCTCTTCCCGTTCGATCCTCTCTCTCTCTTTGTTCTTTCTATTTTCTTTATTCAAACCCTCTTTCTTTTACCCTAATTAGCATATAATTAAGAATAAAAGATGGCAATAATAACCCACTAATTTACTCAAGGTTACCTCTTTTAACCCCCAAGTAATTAGACTTATTAACATTAACCCACTAACTTTATAATTAAAGCAGGAATAGTCAAAAATGTCCCTTTAAATAATTACAGAATTCCGACCCAGCCTAGGATTACGCAGCCTGTGACGGGCCGTCGCGCCTGCGACGGTCCGTCCTGCTGCTCCGTCATAGAGTTCAGAGACTCAATTCTCTGAAGAGTCTGTGACGGTCCGTTAAGCCTGTGACGGTCCGTTAAGCCTGTGACGGTCCGTCCTGCCATTCCGTTACGAAGTTCAGAGAGTCGATTTCAGTACCCATTTTTCAGAATTTCTAAGTGTTTTGAAACGAGACCCCCTCGACGGTCCGTCATGCCCATGACGGTCCGTCGTGGGATCCGTCGTCTCAGCCAGTTTTCCAGAAAACACATCTGTTGCTCAAAACGACTAAATAGGTCGTTACACATACTTGGTTGCTTATGTTTTTTGTAGTTTATTGCATGAAGTGTTACTTACATCTTAAAAAATGTTGCTCTAAGCTAAAAAGAAGTATTTACTTGGCGTTCACTTTGTTATTGCTCTCTTCATTGAAAAATGTGAAAATAATATATCTAAAATAGCGGCTACGACAATCGTAGTTAGGCATCAAACAATGACACTGTAGTTTATCTGCATTTCTTAACTAATCAATTAAGATCTTCAGAGACATTCAGAAATATTTTAAGATCCTTCGATGAAACAATAAAAGGAATGTCAATTACCAACAAAAAAAACTCATTGGTAAATTGATCAAATAGGTTGAGAAATTGAGTTACCAACAAAATGTTAACTTAGATTAATCTGTTGCTAAAAAGCTCGTCGGTAAATATTACCTACTGATTTTTATTTGTTGGTAAACTTACAAACCAAAAATCAGTTTGTAAACACCCAAAGATGTTGTTACAAAATTTTAAACTATGGCCCTGAAATTTCCATTGGTAAATTTACCAACTATTTTTTTTAGTATATCGTTGTACCTTTACTAATAAATCGCAAAGGAGTTAGTAAATTTTTTCTTCATTTTTCAATTCATACATTGGTGATTCGTTGGAATTTTAGTAACAAAAAATTTGTGTTGGTAATTTGCCAATAAATTTTAAATACTTTTTAAATTTTTTGTTTGTTTTCCATCTGGTGTTCGGTACCCACATTGGAACCCGACTAAATCTCGATTCACACCGAAATGTCCTACATAGGGTGGTAAAACACTCTCTAACAAATATGATTATGTAACCAACGAGAACCGAACCTAAGACCTCTTGGTTAAAGATGCAAGAGTACTTACAACTACACCACAACCTTTTTTTGTAATAAATTTAAAATACTTTAGTATGAGTATTTATTTTTCTAATAAATTTAAAAATTTATTGTTAGTTTATTGATAATATATCATTCAAGTTCAATGTTAGCTTAGTAATTGATTGACAATATATTCAAAATATTGTTAACTAAATAATTATTCAATAGTAAAAAATTTATTAATTTATTGCATTTAAAATCTAAGAACACGAATACAAATCCAAAATTATTACTCAATTATATGAATCATATTTGGATGAAACAATGAAAAATCTATGATAATAAGTTAAATTATCTCAATATAACACATATCATTATATCAAAAAATTTAATTTGAACACATTTACAAAAAATATTGACCAAAATTTAAAACGCCTAACAACACAAACTAAAAATGGAAGTCTCAAAACCTGAAACAACCATATTGTTAGATATTAAAAATGACCTTTCAAAGCTAATCGAACTGACATAATTTTCATCAGAGCACATTCACAAAAATTTTTAAGAAAAATTAAATTTTTGTCAAAAGTTAAAAGTTAAATCGCCTAACGGTACAAACTGAATATAAAAACCTCAAAGTCCAAACCAGCCATCCTATAAAGAGAAAAACGACCTTTCATTTCTAACGGCACTGACGAAATTCAAATTTGAGCATGTTTTCTAAAAAAATTTACCTAATTCAAATTTTAGCCAAAAGTTAAAAGTTAAAATGCTTAACGACATAAACTAATAATAAGTGTCAAATCCTGAACCAACCATCCTATGGGATCAAAACTAAACTTATATGGCTAACTGAGGGCACTAAATTTTAATTCGAGCATGATTACCAAATATATTGACTAAAGTGAATTTTTAGCCAAAAAATAAAAGCTAAAAATGCCTAACAACATAAACTAAAAATGGAAGCCTCAAAATCACGACCCAGATTCTTGAATCCAGATCGCAACCGGCGTCGTTGACCTCTCAAAGGTTGCAGACAAGCCTTATCTTGCATTAATCACAAGCATCTAGTTAAGTTTGCGGAAAATTTAAAACTTTTTATATGTATGAAGTATACATAGACTTCATATAAGTATTAACTAGATACATCATATACAAAGCTCAACATAAGAGAACATCCATCTAACATAAAGAATTAATTAGAAACTGAAGATGAATGTATCATAAATAGTTTACCAAACACGACCTTATTACAAATCTTCGAAATGAAGGTGTGAAAGTAACGCTAGGGACAACATAAACTAGCTATGTATAAAACTAAGGATAGACTAAATCTGTAGTATCCTCAAAATCATGAGGACCTACCAAATGGTTTGGAGAAACGCTGAAGTCCAAACCGCTGCAAGTGCCGTCAACCTGTCCTCTAACTTGCACCTATGAAAATAGTAAATAGTAGGGGGTTAGTACACCATTTGTACTAAGTATGGGTGTATGCACACATACACATAAAACTATGCATGATCAATGAAAGCTCTTCCTAAGCAACATGTGATTTCTGGAAAGTCTAGTCATTAGACTTTCCTAATTCGTTAATTGTGAATTTTGGTATAAATATGATGTATTTTAATGCATTCAAAGCACGCAACTCATTTTCTATATGATTACAAGACATTAGTATCATCAACATAATTTTAGAACAACTCGGGCAAAGATTTAAATTTTTGATCCTCCAAACCCGAGGGCTCCTCTTTGTACACTTACATTATTTTTCAGTCTTCTTCTTGTTATTGTTGTGTAGTTCAATAACTCCTTTGGTCCTATGTTTTACTTACAAGTTCAATGATTCATTTTAGTCCCATACCCGCAATGAATAAAGTAAGTAAATCAAGAGATTAAGGAAATGACTTAATCTACAATCTGGGGCATGAATATATAGTTGATAGCATAATGTGCATAGATCTTGGGACATATTAACAAAGCTTATGATCTTGCTTACTTTGGGCATGAATTCTTTATAAACCAATCTTTAGTGGCTATTCCTATTATTGTATTATTGGCCTAATATAAGAAGTCATTATAAGCCAATCTTATTTGGCTAATATGTTTTGCCAATTATATAAACTCATTATAAGCCAATTTATTTGGCTTTATCATTTTCGTCACATGAGGATTCATTATTAGTTATGCCTTTTACTTATTGTAAACTTTATTGGACACAATGTGACTATCCTTACAAGTTATTCATTACATCAAGTATTCATCACATTTCATAAGCCATTCTCTATTGATTATACCATTGATTTCATTACTTTCATGGTTTATATATTATACATTTCATATACATGAGACCTTGGAATCTTTGATATAGCATTAAGACGTCGCATGTGAGTGCCCAACATATGGGACCTCAACCCGAGGGCCTTCTTTAGAAAATACAAAGTTTGCTTCATTCGTTCATTCATACTTCACCTTATTCATTTCACTAATTAGTAGGCTGATGTAAACACTAGCAATACATAGGATGAAATTTAAGACTCTCATTGGGATCATGAAGTGCAATGACCAAGAATGACCTAATGTCATTAGTTGAATCTAATTTTACCTCCTGATTGTCTTGCACAAATACCTTCGATATTTTTCATTCCATTATCTTTAATAACTTCAAGAAATCCAACCTTAACCGGCATAGATCATGTGAGCATCATGAAATCCAGTGTTACCCCACACCGAAAAGAGGTGGAATCAGCGGCAAAAGTGACCTAAAACATGCTAGCGTACATGGGAATTAAACCCCGCCAGATCTCTCTATTGGCAGTATAGTTTCGAAGACTAGGACATATACGGAGACCTATACCCATCATGCAAGACAGTCTCATCTCATAAGAGTTACGTTAACCTCCGCCCTTCCCAAAAGAAGGCATCACCGCTCATAGCTAGTCTATCGGTGCTCAGTATAAAGTTCCATTTCATTCAACTCATACGTCATGGAAGCTGGCTTCTAGTATGAGGACATCATTGCTCAATAGATGATTTCTCATATCATCATTAGTATTAAGCATACATCATTCTCAATACTTTTATTAGAGTGTACATAGAGACTAGTATCTTCATTAGCTTTACACTCTCATAGGTGAGTACGTTTTGGTAGCATTTACTGAGGGTCATTTGAGAATGCTCTCATCTTTCACATTAGACTTTTATCATATTGTCACCACATTCATTAGAATTATCACATTTGCTTTTCATAATTACTCGTCCCTTTTACGTGAATGTTCATTTCATCATATGCCAATGCACTTGGCCGTTTAGTGTGTTTCACACTGTTTCTTAACCCTTGTAAGCTTTCATCATTTCATTACATACATCTTAGTTACTCATCACTTTTTACGTGAATGTTCATTTCATCATCTTTTAGTGTTGACTCAAGCATTATGGAGGCTTGTTTCTAGATTGAGATTTATTTACTTTATTGATGACTGGTCATCCTTACTCTACATTGATGAAATGTGAATTTTTCTTTCATATCATCCTTTATTTACATTGATGAATGTGATTGTCCTTACATATCATCCTTATGTGGAAATTAGACTAGTTTCACACTTTTAAACACCTTCATTCGTGAGTATTCTTTTAACAAATTAGCTTTGGTGTAAGTTAGACTCCTCTCACTTCATTTAACACCACATTCTGGTCACTTACTTCATTTATACCCCTTTAATTATGTTATAACTCATGTTACTTACTTACTTTAGTGTAGTAGCTTCATATCACCGTTTATGGATGATGAGCACTTAATTCAGTGAGTTTCCTGTGTTCATAGTTCATTCTTTTGGAGCATGTTGGGAGTTGTCCCAATGAATGTCATGCCCTTGGTTATGGATTCATTGCTATTACTTTATAAGTTCTTAATATATATTTGATACTCTTACTACACAATAATTGACATATAATTAGTATTGACTCAAGACTTGGGATGTTAGACTAGCAAATTCATTTTTTTTGCATAAACCAATTTTTACGTATGTTCATAGTTTAAAATTGCTATATGTATGAATCCTTAGCTAATATTTTATTCATTTACATAACTTCCTAGCCATTAGCATATATTCATTTTGACCAAATAGATTAGGCCAACTTTATTGGAACCAGATAGCCAATTAATTCAAGATATTAGTCCAGTCTTTGAGCCAATACATAGTTTATGGATTTTAATGTAACGTTTTAAGAACATATTGGACAGCGTTGTATGAAATTTGAGGGCTTTAATATCTTCATAACATCACAACAACATCAGGTCAACATTCAGCCAAAGACACATATTCACTTAACACATCACGAACTTAACTTAGCATATTAATGATCCTTAATTATTATGATTAGATTAACTTTATGCAATTACAAGTTCATAAGTTCATTCGATACTCATCATTCAAGAACAATACATGTTAAGAAAATCAAGAAATACATACCAACAACATGATATCTAACCTATTCAACATTAAAATCGAAAAGAATACTAGGAAAGGGAAGTTCGACGAGAACAACCCTAGTTTTCAAGATCTTGTGAATTATTCAAAGGAAAATACTCTTGGAGAAAGAATTCCAGGATATAAACTTATACCTTACGTAGAACTTAATATACAAATACCATCTTGAACTAAAACTTGGAGAAACCTTGAAATCACCTAGGAGAATCAACGGAATTTTCTATTTTTCATTCTCTCGCTTGCTTACTATTTTGTGTCCTTTTTTTCTATGAGTTTGAACATGGTTTTTAGGTTTAAGAACTTATATTGAATTATACAACTAAGGTTTAATAAGTTAATTTAATAAGATGATTAACCAATTACCAAAATGCCCCTCCTAAGTTGACTAAACATAGGAGAATATAGCAGTTAGTCAAATCTAGAAATTGATGTTGACTATTGATTTGATCAACATTTTGACTTTATATTAATCAAATAATCCTTAATTTAATTAATTTATATACCTAGGGCAAGTAATAAAGTAACCTCAAGTCATTGGAACAAAAATTAACCCTTTTGGACCATCCTAGGTTAAGTACTAGGATGTTTCTTGAGTTGGACTAGCTAAGTGTACGAATTTCGTTTTGATCATTTAAACTAATTAATTAAGTTTCTATTTATTTAATTAGGCGACCTAAGGTAATTAATAAAGTACCCTTAAGTCGTTAGGATCTTAACTAACTCTTTGGACCATCCTAGGTTAGCTACAAGGTTGTCCCTTTCCTGTCTTAACCAAAATCTGAAAATTTCCTTTTTATTTTTGGTTTTTTCAATTTTAGATTAATTAATTGATTTGCTAAATTAATTAATTAGGTAACCTATGGGAATTAATAAATTACCTCTAAGTTGTTAGGACCATAACTAACCTTTTGGACCATCCTAGGTTAGGTACTAGGTTGTCTCTTTAACTAGTACTTGGTTAGTGTCAAGTGTCAACCCGGTTTTGGTCCTAGGTTGTCCGGTGCACTAATGGGTCCAATTAAATTAGTCCTAAGTTATTTAGTTAATTAGGGCAGTAGGTTATAGTCTATAATTAGTTAGTAAGTTAAGCCCCACATGGAGGAGTCCCTTGTGCACGTTTTCCCCCCTAACTACCCTAACCGAATTCGGTTAGGGTGGTTCCCTCCTTGGCCACTTCTTCACGTGTCTTGCACATGTGCTTGCACATAGGTTGGTTTTACTTCCCTAACTAACTATTATTTATGATTCATTTGGGAATGTTTACTTATTGTCCCAAGCACCCTCACTATGTCCTTGGGTACTACTTAATTTACATGATTATTTTAAATGATCATGTGCTATGGTACTAGGCTTGACACTTGGATGCCTAGTACTTTGTGTGAAACTATTCTAAACGGATTTTTCTTTTAGTTTAGGTTCTTCATTACAGGTATATTTATTGAAAATCAATCTTGGTATGGGGTGTGACAATCCAAAAAGTATATTTCTTATTTGTATATGGAAAATTGGCTAATATCCCTTAGCCAATTTTTCTATACTAGCCCACTATTTCTCAATACTGGGCATTGTGGTGCCTATGTACCCCTAATAGGTTATCCTAAGGGCATACAAGGCTCTTCATTAGACATATGATTTTTCGGAATGTTACAGTCTTATCTGGGTATGTAATCAAATATATTGTTAAAAGTTAAAATTTATCTGTTAAACACCTAACAGAACACAATAAAAATGAAAGACTCAAAACTCAAACCAACCATCCCACTAGATAAAAAATGACCTTTGAAGATTATTACGCTAACTAAATTCTCATCTGAGCACATTCACAAAAATATTGACCAAAGTATAATTTTGGCCTAAACATAATATTTAAAACATGGAACGGCACACATAAAAATAAAAACCTCAAAACATGAACCAACATTACCGTTAGATACAAAATTACCTTCCGAAGCTAATGACACTGACAGAGTTCTAATCTGAGAATGTTTACCAAAAAATTCAACAAAGTCAAGTTTTGGTTAAAATTTAAAAGTTAAAATACCTAACGTCAAAAAGTAAATATGAAACTCTCAACACTAGACACTGATTTACTAAAAAAATTAAGTTCAATTGGTAATTTACTAAATATTAAAATATAAGTTAGCAATTAATAATTTACCAATAAATTTAGTAGAGTTGGTAATATTTACTATTCAACTAAAAATTTATATGTAATATTACCAACTAATAATTAACATATTGGTAAATTTTACCAATGGATTAGTGATTGGTTGGTATATTACCAACTATTTTAATGATGTTAGTAATTTCTAACTACAATCTTTATTTGTCGGAAGAATGGAACTCTTTGATATTGGTTTGCAAGATTACCAACAAATTATATTTTGTTACTAAATTAACAACACATTTCTATTTGGTTGGTAAATTTAGCAACAAAATCTTGTCATTGGTAAATGTTTGGTTAGTAATTCATTGGTAATATGTAAATAAATTATATAAACATTTTTTTGCCATATTTACGAATCGATATATACTTCGTTGGTAATATTATCAACAAAAATTGTGCGTTAGTAATATTTCTATTGGTATCCATTGATAGAAGGTTGCTAAATTTGGTGCCATTTTTTCCCGACATATTTACCAACTAAAATACTTAGTTAGTAAGATTTATGTTGATATCTGTTAGAATTTTGTTGTTAAGTTTTAAAATATTATTCGGTTAGAAATATGTTGGTATTTTGTTAGTAGAACACTAACCAACTTTATTTCCTCACACAATGTTCTTAGAGATGACTGAAGAAAAAGAATTGGCAAATTGATCGGATCTTTCCAGCCTCCTCTCTCTAGACCTAATATGTGATCCATCTATTTCATAGACTTCTCTTGTGATGCAACTAAAGCAGGAATGGATGGTGCAAATGGTTTTATTATCTGTATATATAATCGCTTTATGCTTAAATATAATAGAAATTTGTAGTAGCTTTACGAACTTTAATAATGATATCTAGAATGATTGTAGCATGTTATATTTTACAATTCTGAAGAGTATGCATGATGAAACTTTTCTGATTGATGTAAATATGGCCTCGAGATGGATTCTAACATGTCATATTTTTACAATTGTGAAGAATAAGCATATGTTGGAATATGCATTTCATAAATTGTTGTTTTTTTTCTAATGGATGTATTATAATTTGTGCAGGTAATTGATGCTTTAGTTCCATTAACAGAAATGTCGAATTGCGTTAGTTAGACTTTAAGGGTAATGACAGAGAAGTATGCATCGTACATTATGCAATTAGCAAAGTTTGACATTGTTCGTCGACAAATTCAAATCAGCTTGCCAAAAAGGAGGAAGCAGCAGTTGTTTAGTCGGTTAGTTTCAAATTTGGATCCACAAAATGAAAAATAGCTATTCTTACTCAACGAAGGGACTGCTCTTTGACATCATCTTGTCTTTTGGTGTTGTAATTTCAGTTTAATCTTTTATATCAATTTACCCATTTTTTTAGATTCTCTTTATTTTCCAACACGGTTGAAGCGGCTATATTTTTACTAGTTTTCACTGCGACAAATTTCATAGAGGCAAGTCAAGATGCGATATTGATTTGTTGTGAGTTTCAACCTCTTACTTGTTCTCCTATGCGTTGGTGGTTAATTTCTAAATTAAAACTTGTATTTTTTTAATTCTAATCTTTTAACCTTTTCAATGAAACAAGAAAAGAAAAATGTTGGATGAATAAAAGAAAAACATGTTTTATTCCATGGGTAAGAGTGACAATTTGTTAGAGAATTTTCAGAATGTAGAAAATTATTTTTCTTGTTAATTATTCTTATGTTGTGGGAATTTTCTGACATAACAAGAGTCTACAATCACGCAGACAAAAACTCAAATTAAAATGATCAGCAAGTAGAGATACGCAATGCAAAAAATTTGAAGAATGATATAAGTGACTATAACAACCTGTTAGTCGGTTTGACAAGTACAACTATTTGTGATAAATCTGACTGGATCGACGGATCACGCGATGGACCGTCATGGTCACGACGGACCGTGATGGATTCCGTCGTCCCATACTTGTGTAATTTCTTCTGCTGCTCTCCTCACTACCCTCGACGACAGGTAAGATGAACCGTCATAGGCACCACGGTCCGTCGAGCGTCTTCGTTCCAAAACACTTCAACTCTAAAATCAGGGTACTGGGATCGACTCTCTGAACTTCACGACGGAACTACAGGACGCACCGTCGTAGATACGACGGACCGTCATAAGTTGCATAACCTCACTATCGAAATTAACTCTCTGATCGTTGTGACGGACCTACAGGACGGACTGTCGTAGATACGACAGACCGTCACAAGCTGCGTAACCCCGACTTGGTCAGACTTTCGCTAAAAGTTTAAATAGGTGTTTTAGACTATTCATGATTATAATTATGAAATTAGTGGGGTAAGTTTAATAAATTATTTACTTGGGGGTTAAAGAAGATAATAAGTAAATAAATAGTGGGTTACTTTTATCATAATGGATTATATGATAATTAGGGTATGATAATTAGGGTAAAAGAAAAAGAATCTGGAGAAGAAAAATAAAAAGAACAGAGAGGGAGAACGAGCGAGAAAGAGAGAACGAAGAGGACGGCAAAGGCATTGGGGAAGTAGCTTGCTTGATCACGATTCATCGGTGGAGGTAGGTTATGGTTTAATTTCTATGTGATAGATAAACTCTAAAAAGCGATTGATATGTATTGGGTGGTATTGTAAAGTCTTCTATATGCTTGATTGTGTGTTTGTATGTTGTGATTGTGTAATGGTGGTGGATTAGAATGATGAGGTTATTGAACCTTTAATCTTAAATCCTCTCTATTAAGATGATGCCTTAACATAAGGAAAACTTGATGAAATAAAATAATGAGATAAATGAATCGGAGTGTCACGTTCCGACACATATTAGGGGATCAGAGTGTCACGTTCCGACACATATTAGGGGATCGGAGTGTCACGTTCCGACACATATCATAGTGTCACGTTCCGACACATATTAGGGGATCGGAGTGTCATGTTCCGACACATATTAGGGGATCGGAGTGTCACGTTCCGACACATATTAGGGGATCAGAGTGTCACATTCCGACACATATAAGGGGATCGGAGTGTCACGTTCTGACACATATTAGGGGATCGGAGTGTCGCGTTCCGACACGATAATAATAAAGAGAAGGAATCTTGAATTAGGTTAATATGCTCGAATTTGAAGAACTTATTTCCCAAATGAGTATGGTGTGGAGACTTGAGTCCTCATAGGTGTGCTTGGTGTTGTTGCCAATGGTTCTTGTACTTGTTGATTGTCACCTGTTAAGTATTGTGGTTGATTTTCTATTATTGTTCAATGTATATTGGTTTCTATTTTGAGTTGGCCGATGATACCTACTCAGTACGTGTTCCTTCTACTAAGTCCTACTTGTATTTTCTTTTTCGTGTTGTTTTGTGGAGTGCGACAAGTGAACCATCGTCTTCGACTCGTCCTCAGATCTAGCCAGTCTTCAGCACATCAGGATTCAGGGTGAGCTATTATTCCTAGCTCGTTCTGGATTCTCTCCTTCACGTCCTGATGTCTTGAAGTTCGGACATGGACCATTTCTTTTACTTATTTTAGCTTCTTAGATACTCTTAGATTTAGAAATTTTAGGATAGATGTTCTTGATGTGATGACTTCCAGATTTTGGGATTAATAGATACTGAACTTTAGAAGTTTATTTAATTGGTTACATTTATAAGTTTTGGATCTTCCGCATTATATTTGTTAGTCATAGTTGAACTATTGGTAATGTTGAGATTTAGATTTGTTGGTTCGCTCACCTAGGAGGATAAGTGTGGGTGCCACTCGCGGCCCATTTTGGGTCGTAACAGTGACATCTTCAAATCTCGAATGATTGTCAATGCCTACGATAGGATATTTGATCCATCTACACATTCTATTATTCTATCACACAATTTTATTATATATGGCCTCTTCCTTTATACTGATTTATTATGAGTTTCAACCTGTTACTTGTTCTCCTATTATTTGGTGGTTAATTTTATTAGTGTTTTGGTATGTTCATGATAGTTTGTTCACATCATATCTTTTTTTCTACTTGATTTTCCTAAAACCAAATACATGCTATCACTAGAAATAATGGTCGATTGAGTTCTCATCTTCTCGATGCAACTACATTGCTTTGGCTAATTTATATGAGCTTAAGGAAAAAAAATGTTGAGTATGTTTTTTTTTCGGTAATTACTAATTGAAAATATGACTTCTGTCTATTATAAAGGCGAATGATCTAAGTTAGTCTTTTTCATAAGTATCGTGCCAAGTCAAACAAGGCCATATCATGTGTTGCATTTTTCAGGCCTTCATTAGTTCTAGAAAAAGCTTAGCAACTACATATATCTTCCTTGTCAAAAAATTACTCTTATATATAAGAGGGAATAGAGGAGCTTCCCGTTAGAATTAATTTACAGGAAAGCCCTCGCTTCTTCAATGTATAATTTTTGAGTTGGAAGGGCCCTCTTAGAGTCTTAGTCATTTCATTTGTCTGCAATTTTACCCATCTTGATATGCGTAGTACTACAAACAGCAGCCACGTTTTAACATTATCAATTTGGAGGGTAATTCCGTGACTACTTCTCTTTCGCATTAATTTTCCGCCCGCTATTCCATTTGTTCCCACAATTCTCGGGTATATGTTGGTTAATAGGTTTTTTACTTCCTTACAATTTACTTTTTGTTTTTTAGACTACTGAAAGTTGTTGATTAAGGCGGTTAAAAAAAGCCTGTCCTCACTTGGATTGGCCAAGTACGGTAAGCAAAAGGGTAAAGAGATGAAGGCCCTTATTTTTGTCAAAGTCGACTAATTCAAATTCCTAAAGCTAAATAAATACATCTAAATTCATTGTAATATAATGTTATTGTGTGAAGTCATTTTGCCTTTTTTGCTGCTGATTCTGATCTGTATGTACTTTCCATGGAAAATTCTTGAAGAAGAACGCTGCTTCATAGTCTCACTGGTCATGTTTGAAGTTAATTCTTCTTATTCTTTAATTTGGCAAGAACAACATACTATACAAAGTGCATCTAACAGTAATTTGCGTCTTATTCGATTCCCATGTGAGATTCATGAGATAATTGTTATTTGCAGTTTTGATGATAGAACATACTCAGGGACCTTGTGAAGGTACCAGGTTCTTAACATGAACGCCTCATTGACTGCCAGCTGGAGAAGGTACAGAAAGTTGGTGCACATTTCCCAACCGCGTCAGAAAAGTCAGACCTTTCCAACCAATGGCATGAATTTAAGGAAAGGGACTTGTCTATACAATGTCACTTTTCTTAACATTGTTTTTCAATTTTTGCAACTTGAAGAATTACTCTCAAGAACTCTTGCAAAGGCTATAGAAAATCAAAGTGAAGAATTATTCTAGAACAACCGAAAACTCAGGAGTATATTGTGTAGTTGTTTGAGAATATATTCTTTTGGTCTTACATTATAAACTGATCCTAAATCCATAAAGGAATCAATGTGGTGGGTTTTGAAATTCTAAGTTGTCTAGAGTGATAGCTTAGTGGGTAGAATATCTTCTACTTAGGCTCATCAAGCAATAGAGTTATTGCTTGTTGGTGAGATTAAAAACTTTTTCTAACATTTCTTTAACTGGTTTTACTTTTGCTTGTGAAGATTAGTGAAACCGTTGTGTAAATCCTGTGACACAGGTCATGGTTTTACTCCCTTGAGCAAGGAGGTTTCCATGTAAAAATCCTGTGTTGTTAAACTACATTTACTTTCTGTTATATTCTTATTTGTGTGTCAAGGGACCTGGTCCATTGACTAATAGTGGACACATAAATTCTAGCAAGTGGTATTAGAGCAGACACTTTCTATTTGGTTAACACCAAGAGAGTGATCTCTGTTCTATAACGGCTGCTCCACTTAATCTAGAAGAGGGTCAGTATTCAACTAGACCTCCTCGTTTCAATGGACACTTTTATAGTTGGTGGAAAGTCAATATGCATGATTTTCTTATGGCCGAAGACAGTGAGCTATGGGACATTGTCTTAGATGGACTATTTATTCCTATGATTGAAGAGAAAGATAGAGAAAAAACTAGGCTTGTTCCTAAGCCTAGAAAAAAATATAATGAAGTTGATAGGAAAAAGATCGAAAAAGGTTACAAAGCAAAGAAATTTCTTGTTTGTTGGATAGGACCAGATGAGTTCAATCGTGTCTCAGCCTGTGAGTCTACGAACGAGATCTGGGATTGGTTAAAAATAACTCATGAGGGAACTGAACAAGTAAAAGATTCAAAGATCGATATTCTCACTTCTCTGTATGAAAATTTCAAAATGAGAGAAGGTGAAACTATTTCATGAGATGTTCAGTAAATTGTCATCCATCATAAATGAGTTGAGAAGTCTTGGAGACCCTATCAGTATGAGCAAGCAAGTTAGGAAAGTGCTCCGAATCTTTCCCAAGTATTGGGAAAGTAAGGTTGATGCTATTAGTGAAGCAAAAGACCTGAAAATGTTAACAATGGATGCTCTCATTGAATATCTAAAGACTCATGAGATGAATCGAAGTCATGATCACTCAAAGAAGGAAGTCAAGAAAGATAAGTCCTTGATGCTGAAATACAAATCTGAAGAGGACTCCAGTGACGATGATGACATGACTTATCTCATCAAGAGATTTTAGAAGATTGTGAGAAAAACAAAGGTTTTAAAAAGGGAGCAAATGTTCCTCGAACAACCACTCAAAATGATACATGTTTTACGTGTGGAAAAGTTGGGAACTTTATAAGAGATTGTCCATTACTCGAAGCTGAAAACAAAGAATATCAAAAATCAAGAAGTGATAAAGAGAAGAGAAGGGTCTTGGTACTTAATAAAAATGATCGATAAATTGCTGCTGATTATGTGGTCAAAAAGGCTCTTGCTGCATGGGGAGGCTCTTCAAATGAATCAGAAAATCCTGAATGAAATGATGTGTTAATGGTGGTGGATCATGATGAGGAAACCATATTCAATGAGATGTTTGCTTTCATGGCTCATACAGAAAATGAAGAAGGTGAGGACAAGGTAGCTCTTCTTGATATGAAACATGATCTGAATACTTATTCTCTTAAAAAATTGAGAACATTAGCAAATGTTATTATTGATTTAGTGATTGAGTTAACTTCTGAAAGAGATATAAAGGAATGCGGAGATTGAAAGTTTAAATGAAAATAGAGATAAAATGGATGAGAAAATGCTGAAAATTGAAGATAAAATGGCTTCTCTGGAATCTGACAAGACAGAACTTAAAAAACAGTTGAAATTTGATAAATGAAGAAGCTGAAAAGCAAAAGGGGAAGTCTAATGGTTTACAAGTTGAACTTGAAGAAAAACTGAAAACTTCTGAGACTAATCTTGGGTTGGCAATGGAGAAGAGCAACAACTTAGAAAGAGATATCGTCAAACTTAAAGATGAACTTGAAAAATCTCTTAGGTGGACAAAATCTTCTAAGCTGCTGTCAAACGTAACAAATCAAAGTAATTTCAATAAGAAGGGTCTAGGAAGTTCAAATATTACTCCTCCTTTTAATCCTCACAGCAAATATGTTTTTGTGTCTGACAATTTGTTTTGCCTTCACTATGGTAAAAATGGGCATTTAAAAGAAGAGTGTATTGCTTGGAGAAAGTCACATGAAAGACTCTCAAAGTATACAGAGAAGCAAAGAGTATCAAAAGAGAGACCTGGTCCCCCAAAACAATTCTCAACTAAAAGGTTTTCAAACAAAGGACCCGATTCTCCTCCAAAATCATTCGTCAAAAAGAATCCAAAACTACCTCATTGGACTAGAAACAATCTGATCACTCCCTTGTCTGCTTTCTGGGAACTGAAATTGAAACGGGTTACCAAGCCTAACAAGTGGTTCTTTCTGTAGATGAGTGAGAGGAGCACCAGTCAATGTTGGTAAATGGATAGTGGATGCTCAAAGCATATGACTGGTGATATCAAAAATTTCCTCTCACTCAAGACACTTCAGGGAGAAGGTGTCCCTTTTGGTGATGGAAAGAAGGGGTATATTTTTGGAGTTGGTAAAGTGGGAAAATCACTTGGATAATCAATTGATAATATGTATCATGTCAGTGGATTGAAGTATAGTCTTTTGAGTGTATCTCAAATTTGTGATAAGGGAAATGAAGTGAAGTTTACTTATGAGAAGTGCACTGTAGTTAATCTAACTACAAAGACACTGATTCTTACTGCTTTTAGAAGTAAAAATATGTATGTGGCTAACTTAGAAACTTCTCATGGAGATGATCTAACATGTCTTAGTGCTCAAAATGAAAATGTTGATCTGTTGCATCGAAGACTAGGGCATGTGAGCTCATCTTTATTGAATAAACTGATTTCTAAGGACCTGGTTCTAGGTTTGCCAAAGTTGAAATTTTGTGAAAACAAAATTTGTGAAGCTTGTGTTAAAGGAAAACAAAGCAGATCATCCTTCAAGTCAAAGAAGCAAGTAACATCATCAAGAGTATTGGAGCTGCTACACATAGATTGATGTGGACCTTTGAAGGTTCAAAGTAGAAATGGAAAGAAATACATTCTGGTGATAGTTGATGACTACTCAAGGTACACATGGACAAGATTCCTAAGATCAAAAGCAGAAACACCTGAAGAATTCAAGATGATTCAAACAAAGTTGAATCAAGTGATTGTTGGAATTAGGTATGATCATGGAACTGAGTTTGAAAACTCAAAAATTGATCAATTTTGCATGGAAAATTGTATTAGTCATAATTTTTATGCTCTAAGAACTACTCAACAAAATGGAGTAGTGGAAAGGAAAAACAGAACCTGGGCAAACATTGCAATGACCATGATTATTGAGTCAAATCTTCCTCAAAGTTTCAGGGCTGAAGCAATCAACACAGCATGTCATGTTACTAACAGATGTCTGATAAGGTCTTTATTGAATAAGTCTCCCTATGAGTTGCTCAACAACAGAAAACCTATGTTGAGTTATCTTAGAGCATTTGGTTGCAAATGTTTTGTGTTAAACAATGGAAAGGATGATCTAGGAATATTTGATCCTAGAAGTGATGAAGGAGTATTTGTAGGATATTCTTTATCAACTAAAGCGTACATAGTTTTCAACAAAAGAACGCAATGTATTGAAGAAAATTTCATGTAGTGTTTGATGAAGATGAAAGTTGGAAAAGTGATGCATCAAATGATGAAGATGAGTTGATTGAGTTGTTTAAGTCACAAAAAATTGAAGGAAGTGAAGCTAGTGCAAATGATTAGTTGAGGAATGACAATGATAACGATAATCATAGCCTATCTGAAAAGGCTGATGAAGTTGAAAAATTTGAATAGGGACCTGGTACCATTCTAAACTTTAGTCAGAATACCTCAAACTCTCCAGAAAATTATGAGTTCCTTGAAGAAGAAGATCATACTGTTCAGCTGAACCATTTGACTTTGAGACCAAGATGGAAACATAGCTCATCACATCCACTTGATAATCTTATCTCACCCTTGAATTCTTGAATTCACACTAGATCAAAAATAAGAAATCTAGTTGCATTCTCAGCGTTTATATCATCTATTGAGCCTAAGAATGTGAAAGAGACATTAGATGATGCAGATTGGATCAATTCAATGCAAGAAGAATTTCATCAATTTGAAAAAAGTAAGGTGTGGTACCTGGTTCCACGGCCTGTTGGCAGAACAGTGATAGGAACAAGATGGGTTTTCAGAAACAAGCATAATGAAAAAGGTGTGATTACTAGAAACAAATCCAGATTAGTTGTTTTAGGATACAATCAGGAGGAAGGAATAGACTATGATGAAACATTTTCTCCTATTGTAAGGATGGAGGCTATCAGAATTTTAATAGCTTTTGCAGCATTCATGGGATTCAAGCTATATCAAATGGATGTCAAGAGTGCTTTTCTAATTGAAGACTTAAAAGAGGAGGTGTTTGTTAAACAACCTCGTGGGTTTTAATATGCTGAGTTACCAGATCATGTGTTCAAATTGAATAAGGCTCTATATGGTTTAAAACAAGCCCCTAGAGCTTGGTATGAAATATTGTCAAAGTTTCTGTTAAAAAATGGGTTCAAAATAGGGAAAATAGACAATACCTTGTTCTTATTAAAAAGAGAACAAGAATTGCTTATTATTCAGGTATATGTGGATGACATAATCTTTGGAGCTACATCAGAACATTTGTGTGAAGAATTTTCATCATTAATGGGAAAGGAGTTTGAGATGAGCATGATGGGTGAATTGACCTTCTTTCTGGGGATACAAATCAAGCAATAATCAAACCGAATCTCAATCAGTTAGGAGAAGTACATTAAGGATCTGTTGAAGAAATTCTATATGTTTTATTCTAAACCTATTGATACTCCTTTGGGAATAAACTCCAAGCTTATAGTAGATTAATCTGATTCTCTTGTGAATCAAATCATGTATAGGGGAATCATTGGATCTTTATTGTATCTGACTGCTAGCAGACCTGATATTGTATATAATGTTGGAATGTGTGCTAGATTCCAAGCATGTCCTCGTGATTTACATTTGAAGGCTACAAAATGGATTCTAAGATATTTGAAGAAGACAGGGGACATGGTCCTTTTCTATCCAGCTGGTGACACTTTCGATCTTGTTGGTTTTGCAGATGCTGATTTTGTTGGTTATCAAGTTGACAGAAATAGTACTCGTGGAATTGCCCATTTCCTTGGATCTTCACTTATTTCATGGAAAACTAAGAAATAGAATTCTGTAGCTCTTTCAACAGTTGAAGTTGAATATCTAGCAGTTGCTGCATGTTGTTCACAATTGTTATGGATCAAGCAACATTTAGAGGATTTTGGTGTATTAATCAAGGCTATTCCCCTTACAATACTAGTGCAGTTAGTATGGGAAAGAATCCAGTTAAACACAAGAGAACCAAACACAGTGATGTTAGACATCATTTTCTGAGAGACAATGTTGAAAAGGGAAATGTGCTTACATATTGTCAAACGGAGGAACAAATTGCAGATATCTTCACCAAGGTTCTTAGCAAAGATCAATTTGAGAGTAATAGGTTGAAGCTGGGCATGATGACTTTACAGTGATTTCCATACATTCAATAATTGAATTCCTTTGATGGCTAAACGTGCAATGCAGATATCCTCTGTGTCAATAATATATTATCTGAGTTAGATCATTTTTGGTACCTATTGTAGGTATACATCCAGGAAGGACTAGCAAAGCAAAGACATGGCTGGAACAGTTGAAGAATGATGATAAAGTTGTGTTATGGGACCTGGTCCTTGTCGATGTTAGAATTTTTACATTAATTTTAAACTGAGACAAAGTGATCGTTGATAATGCCACATGTCAGTCATCGGTTATTCTGACCGTTAGTCCCATCATTTACTTTTCAAGCGATGCGTCAAATTAAGGGATCTGGCACCGTTTTAGTTCTTTTTAAACTCTTCTTCTTCTTCTTTTAATTCTTAATCCTTCTTGCAACTTTCCTTCACTATAAAAGAAAAAGGGAGAAAGAAAAGACTAAAACTGTCTTTATCTCTATTTTTCTTTTCTTTAAAATTGTCGCTCTTTTCTTCTTCTTGAAAAAAAAAGGTCTGATCCTTCATCTACCTCAAAGCAAATGCTTAGAGCCCTTAGTGAGATTGAACCAATTTCTTTCTATTCTCCTTCAGTTGTAGGGTCTAGGTCTAATATTTCGACAAGTTCTTCCCAAGATATTCCCGAAATTCTGTTTCACTCCATAGATCTGAACAGCTCAAGTGTTCCTACTAGACCTGGTCCTCATCATGAATTGCTTTCAGATGCTCTGTTTGAAGGAGATTTGCCAAGGAACAAATTCTTTGAGTCAAACATTCTTGCTGCAAGTGAAGAGTTGATGATTGAGAGTCTGGCTATGATAGGGTCGAACAAAATGAACCTTTTCAAGGTGAAGATATCAGAGAGACCCAACCTATTTCTGATAAAACTCCATACTTTGGGAAATATCCATCTTTTAATTCCTCTTATTCAGCTAGTGATGATGAATCCATTCAGTGGAAGGTTGAAAGGAGAGATGTTAGTGTATCAAAAAAGGGAAAAGAGAAAGTGGTGGAAAAAGTGCCTAGAAGGAGACGTACTACTAGATGTGATACCAAAAAGTTCATGGCTAATGCTTTGAAATCCAGTGCAAGGTCTACAGCAGAAATCAGGAGTGCTAGAACATTCAAAGTGTCAAATTTTAAAATGCCTGAGTCTGGTGTCATAGAGGTGTCTGCTGAAGCGACAAAAAATGAGCACATGAAGAAGAAATCAGGAAAGACAAAATCAAGAGGTACCAAAAAGGCTGAGCAAACAAAATCTACAAAGGAGAGTTCTAAAGAAAAAAAGAAAAGGTCACAGGGACCTGGTACACAAACAAAAATTGAAGAGTAGGTCAACAAACAAGAAACTGTTGACAATTTGAGAAAGCAGTCTGTACTGGCTGGGAGGGTTTTTGACATGGGAATAATTAATCTTCCTGGAATGGACTCACTTCATCACATGGTGGAGATTCAGTCATGGATGAATATCTTCAACAAAAAATCTCCCATTCTTCATGAAGAGGAAGTGCGTGAATTTTACTACAACATTCAATTTCAGGAAGATTGAAGTGTCCATACCAGAGTGAATGATATTGTAGTGCATTTGGATGAATTTCTATTGGGGAAAATTCTTAGGGTACATCGAGATGGTACCAGGTTTGTGATTGGGAAAACATGTTCAGTCGAGTTTGTGGCATTACTCTCGAAGCTTCCTACAGAAAAGTGTGCAGGGTGTTTAAGAAGGTGATGAAAAGTGAGTATCAATTAGTCTTTGAATTTGCTAGCAAAACTCTACTTCCTTAAACTGAAAAGAGGACCTCAGCTACTTCTGCTGATTTTTATGTGATGGAGTTGTTGCGCAAATTTGAATCTTTGAATCTTCCAGGAATCATTCTTGAACATGTGTAAAAAACTGTCATGGAGCAGAAATGAATAGATGGAATGGGATATGGATACTTTCTCACTGAAGTATTCAAATACTTTTACATTCCACTTAGTGTTGGCAAGGTGAGTACAGTGAAACAAGCTTTTTCATAAAATACTTTGGTTGAATGTGAGTGCATTGAAGGGAAAGGAAACCCCAAGAGCAAAATTTCTAAACTCATAGAAGACCAGGAACTCAAGCATGAAGTTGAAGAATTAACTATGCGACTGAGTGGAAATGATGCTAAAATTGCTATTCTCAAAGCCGAGCTGCTCACTGCACAAACAGAGGGACCTGGTACTGCTATGGTTCAAGCCTTGGAAAGGGAAAATGCAGAGTGAGGACCAGGGTTATTGGTTTGCAAGAAAAAGCAATATTGGATAATGATGCTGCAAATGATAGACTCACTCTCATTATTTAATCCCTTTCTCATCAGCCTCCCCCTTCATAGTCTGTTCTAATCTATTTCCATGTCTTTCTTGTGTGGCTTATCTTTTCGTCCTTGTATTTCAGTTTGCTGTTAATGTATTAAATGTTCATTTTTCAATGCTATTTATATTATTCCCCTGGTGTTCTAGCTAATATCTCTTGTTGAATATTTTCCTTTGTGTTTGATTGCTATAAGGCTTTGATCTTCTCTGATATTATTGTTGATACTATTGGTTTACTGTATCTCTTTTTTATGATGCCAAAAGGGGGAATTTTAACTGATAGGTTGTAGATGGACATGTTTGTGAGGGGGAATACAGTGAGGGGGAAAATAACTTGCGCAATATCTCTTATGCCAGGAGGGTGGACATGTAATTCAGGGGGAACATGTCATGAACCTGGAGTGTGTCTGGAGTATTGTTTGTCATCATCAAAAAGGGGGAAAATGTTATTTGTAGTTTTTATGACGTAACAAACTCAATGATCTTGTGAAGGTACCAGGTTCTTAACATGAACATCTCGTTGAGTGCCAACAGGAGAAGGTACAGAAAGTTGGTGCACATTTCCCAACCGCGTCAGAAAAGTCAGACCTTTCCAACCAATGGCATGATTTTAAGGAAAGGGACTTGTCTATACAATGTCACTTTTCTTAACATTGTTTTTCAGTTTTTTGCAACTTGAAAAAACACTCTCAAGAACTCTTGCTAAGGCTATAGAAAATCAAAGTGAAGAATTATTCTAGAACAACCGAAAACTCAAGAGTATATTGTGTAGTTGTATGAGAATATATTCTTTCGATCTAACATAGTAAACTGATCCAAAATCTATAAAGGAATTAGTGTGGTGGGTGTTGAAATTCTATGTTGTCTAGAGTGAAAGCTTCGTGGGTAGAATAACTTCTACTTAGGCTCATCAAGCAATCGAGTTATTTCTTGTTGGTGAGATTAAAAACTTTTTCTAACATTTGTGTAACTGGTTTTTCTTTTGCTTGTGAAGATTAGTGAAACAGTTGTGTAAATCCTATGAGACAGGTCGTGGTTTTACTTCCTTGAGCAAGGAGATTTTCACGTAAAATTTCTGTGTTGTTAAACTGCATTTACTTTCTGTTATATTCTGTTACAAATTCTTGCAAATTTCATATGAGTCGTATAAATTATCGCAAAGAAGTAACATATATTATTTGAACATTACGTTAAAACTTTTATTAATCACAATAAAGAATATTTTTAAAAATATTAAAAATTTGATCAACTCAAAAAATTAACATGTGCCATATTAATTCGGACAAGAGAAATAACATATATTATTTAAAAATTACATATTTGAAATATTTTTTAAAAAATATATTAAAATTTAGTTAATTCAAAAATATTCCAGATATGCCACATAAATCATGATAATTAATAATTGATTTTTTTAAAAAAAATATTTAAACATTAATTGACTCTCGAAATATCACATATGCCAAAGATATTATTTAAAAAATACATTAAATATATAATAAAAATAAAAAATAAAAAATATTTAAAAATTTAACTATTCTAATTTAATTTAAATAACATAAAAAATAACTAAATGAATATACATTAGGCCCGGGCTTTCCCAGGCTTTTTAATCTTATTTATGTGCAAATGAAAAATTGAATTTACCTGTCTATCATGATTTTCCTCTAATGCAAACAAAATAATTAAAGGAGAAATGAAGCAAAAAAAAATTAATTGGTGTAATGTGTTTATAAATAATAGTTATCTTTAGTCGGCTACTTATCTGCATTTGCATTTAGGTTCTCCTTCATTACTGAAATACATTTTGATCACACTGTATATTTGCACTAGAATGCCACATGTTTCTTACTCTCCATTCAGAATTATTTGGTATCTGGTAGAAGGTAACAAATAAGATCTAATTTTTTTGCACAATTTTATATGCAATTTTCTTCACAAGCGAATTGATTATCTCGCACTAGTGGAGTAATATGACTTACATATGAGTGAAAATATTTATATTGTACATTTGTGCCGTCTTAAAACTGAAGATGAGTGTTGATATGCAAATGTTCATTTTATTCCTATAATTTGACATTCCCAGATAATACAAAAAATATAAAGTTATAGGTGAGACTTAATTGTATATTCATTCGAGTTGATCTTGAGAATTTTGTTAATGTTGCATTAGTTTTTATGGAATTTACTTCATCTTTGAGCGAGAAAGTATAACACATGGTAATTTCCATTCACATGAAAATAAGGAAGAAAATAAAGTCTTATATGATGAGCTTAAAGCTTGAGTACGAGCAAAGGAAGACAAAATAGTTGTTCAGGCTTTGTTTGGAGAGGTCTTTTGCTTCAAAAGTGTTGGGTTTTAAAAAGGTGTGAATGGGAAATGAAGAGTTGCGACTTTTATGAAGAGTTGTGACTTTTATGAAATGTTGCGACTTTTATGAAAAGTTGTGACTTTTATGAAAAGTTGTGACTTTTATGAAAAGTTGCGACTTTTATGAAAAGTTGTGACATTTATGAAAAGTTGCGACTTTTATGAAAAGTTGTGACTTTTATGGAAAATTGTGACTTTTATGAAAGGTGACGACCTTTTTGAAAGATTGTGACTTTTTCCAAAGGTTTATGACCTTTCCAGTAAGGCACAATAAGAACCTTTTCGCACCACCCTTTGATTTCTATAAATTGAAGGATTTCCTCTCATTTTAAAAAAAAATTCATGGACTTCATCTTCAACTACTAAATCTAGTATTCTAAGTATACTTTACTGCCGTTGAGTGGTTCGCTGACACCGGTGTTTTTTGTATCTATACTCTGGTGATTGAGATCATTTTACCCTGGGAGGTCATATTTCAAATCAAACCTCGGATACTAGAGGGGAATAGTTTTCTTAAAGGGACACTGTGAGTTCAGTGGTCTTGATGTTTTTCCTATTAAAAGTTTTCCAGATTCTGCTACGTGTTTTACAAATTTTAGATTTTGTGAATTAATTTCAGTTCTTCTATTCTTTTGTTCTTCACTGGTTCATTAAACTTGGTAACTTCATGTTTCTGCAAAGTTTGTTGGAATCAGTAAGATTCTTTAAACACATATTAACAATAATTCTTGTTTAAGAAAAATATTTCGTATATTTTTTTAAATCTGTTTCGATTCTAGTTTCGCTACTAGTTTTAATTTTCTAGTTGTGAAAATGTTCTTAAATTTTTTTCTCTTACAAAAATGTTCAAAGTTTTGTTCTAGGTATGTTGGGAATACAAGTAGAATTTGGAGGAAGAAATTTACATGGAACAACTCGAGGGTTTTGTTGTTCCTGGTAAATTAAAAATAGTGCGTGAAATTGTTAAGTCACATTATGGAAGCACCCAAACAATCACATAATTTGATAAAACCATGTCGGCAAATGGATTGAAGAATGACTGAAGTGATAATGTGTTCACATTAAAATCATAAGGTCATTGTTTGTTTGTATATTGGTGATATGTTGATCATCAATAGAGACACTAATGACATAAATGCTACTAAACGTATGCTATAAATCAAGCGAAATGAAAAATTATTTGAGTTGCTAATGCGATCTTAGATATAAGAATTCGTAGAACTGTATAATGTTTATCATTTTCACAGTCTCATGGTATTTAAAAGGTAATTAACTAGTTCAAATATTTGGAAGTCGATATTGTCAATTCTCCAATAAATGTGAGCTTTGCATTTCAAAAGAGTGAAAACAAAAGTGACTCACAATTGGATTGTGCTAGAGATTTGGGAAGCATGATGTATATCATATAGTGTGTGTGATCAGATATAGCATTTGCTATTTTAAACTGAGTCAGTTCACAAGCGATCCCAAATAAATTCATTAGATGACAATAAATAGAGTTTTGGAGTATTTAAATTAATACTTAAAACTGTGTCTTTCAATTATAACAATATCCACCAATATTTAAAGATATAGTGATGAAAATTGAATCATCAGACGAATGAAGTAAAATTCACGAGTTGATATGTGTTTACTATTGGTAGAGCAATCTGTTAGAAATATTTCAAAAGAGACATGTATCGCTAACTCTACAATGATCTTTGAGCTAGGTGCTCTAGATAAGGTCGGTGAATAAGTTGAAAGACTCAATAATTTCTTGATAGATATTCTATTTTGTCCCAAACCATTGACATTAGTATGCATACAGTCTCACTGTGAAGATGCAATAGGTAGGCATGGAGCATGTCGTATAGTGAAAAGTCTCATCATATAAGACATAGACATGATACCGTTAGAAAATTACTCTCTAGTGGAATTATTAGAATTGACTATGTAAAGTCAAAGGATAATGTGTCGGATCTACTTACAAAAAGTCCTAACTAGAGAGGAAGTTAAAAGATCATCTAAGGGAATGAATTTATGGCTTAGGACAATTCATCATGGAGGTAAATCTATCTTGCAGATCCCAAGAGCTAGATTCAAGGAGAAAAACAAAGTTGTGAATGACGGTTCGACATTGTCAACAATCTCAATCCATTCTCATGATGAAGACAATGCTCATGGACAAGGATACAACATTAAGGCTTGTTAATGAGTCACGGTTAGGAATCACCTATGTGAGTGTGAAGTGTAAGCCGCTTCAAAAAAGATGATTGTCAAAAGCCTATCTCTCTATACACTCATGAAAACAGGAGGTGTTCATGGGTAAAACGAACACAACCGTAAGAACCGCATATGGTTGTCTAGGTATGCACCAATGTTTGATGGTTCAAAGATATCGCATCTTCCGATTGACCGAGTATATCCAACATATGTTCACTACAAAAAGTCCAAGGGGAAACATACTTATCCAGATGCAATTAATTTAAGGATTTCCTCTCATTTAAAAAAAAGAGTTCATGGACTTCTTCTTCAACTACTAAATCTAGTATTCTAATTGTACTTTACTGTCGTTTAGTGGTTCGCTGATACAATAGTTTTTGGTATCTATACTCTGATGATTGAGATAATTTTACCAAGGGAGGTCATATTCCAAATCAGACCTCGGATACTAGAAAGAAATAATTTCCTTAAGGGGACACTGTGAGTTCAGTGGACTAGATCTTTTTCCTATTAAAAATTTTCCAGATCCTGGTACATGCTTTACAAATTTTAGATTTGTGAATTAATTTCAGTTGTTCTATTCTTTTGTTCTTCACTGGTTCATTAAACATGCTAACTTCACGTTTCTGCAATGTTTGTTTAATTAGTTAGATTCTTTAGACATATATTAAGAATAATTCTTCTTTCAGAAAAATATTTTGTATATATTTTTTAAATCTGTTTCTGATTCTAGTTTTGCTAGTAGTTTTAATTTGCTAGTTGTGAAAATGTTCTTAAACTTTGTTGTCTTACAAAGATGTTCAAAGTTTTGTTCTAATTATGTTTGAGTACAAGATGAACAACAAAAAGTTAATCACACATCTTATAGAGGACAATCACATCCTCTCCATTATTTGCTCCAATATCTTCAATTTTAATTGAGATGGTTACAAAACTCGCTTTGGGAGTAGTGTTAGCACTTTATTATGATGTATTGATTCTTGATTTTGTATCATAGAATAAATTGTCAATTCTGAAATTACAAGTAAATTTTCTGTAGGTGCATTCAATATCTATGTAATGATAATCGATTGCGTTCTTATAATGCATGCATTCAATATCTAAATTGTGAATGTTTGACCAATGCACTATTGAACTAGTTGTTGAAATGGGAAAGAAAAATGATGCTGCATATCACTTGTTTCTAATTTGATGTGAATTTTATTGTTGTGCAAGCTAATAAATGTGATTTTTAAAAATTATGGACATTGCGTTTTTGAAATTAAGTTTATTTAAAATTATGCATTGCTACATTGGATCTCAAAAACATATTTTTTAGGTAGATCAAACACAAGTAAAATTATATCCAAAATTTAAATATTGGTCCCGTGCTTAGAACAAGCATTGATGTCTATCTAGTATATATATAATAGCTTCAGACAAGTTTGCATGAGACACACGGGCAATGCACGTGTCAATAACTACTAATTCTTATAAACTTAAATGGAAAGTTGAGGCAAAACTAGACTCTACCCCAACCCCAAGTAATAATAACTTGGTCCCAACATAATCTTGGGAGAAAAGAATTTACATTCTCATCAATCCTAAATAATCTACCACCTAATAATCAAACATCCCTAACCGATTAAACTATCTTAAGGGACCATCTCCATCACAAAAACTGCAAAAATGACCTTCCACATGTAAATAACACATTTAAACCTAAAGAGCCTGGTTTGGTAAACGATATATCTACCACGTATTCCTAAAGCAGAAAGGTTATGTTATATCAATTATTAATTTAATAGTTCAACCAATAAAATTTATAGACCCCAAATAATATGAAAATTTCCAAATTAAAAATATCTACAATTAATATTACTCTCTATCATAACTCCATCGCCATAAGTTTACCTCTTTTATAGTAAGACTAAAACACCTATATGTTCACACTATCAACAAAAACAACAAACTTCCTCTTCTCTCCCAATCAATCAGTATAAAAACCAAAAACTCCATTTTCCCACCTATTCTCTTTATACTAGTGAATGAGATATTTACGGAATTAGTCCACAATTATATGACATCATTTTTAGCTTTCAATACAAGTCCATCATCTTGGGTCATAATGGGGCTCCAAGAACGATCACTATATTTAAATATCTTAATAGAAATCAAGAAATGGATCTGGTGATTCATGACTAGTCTGTACTAGAACAAATAATGTTGGAGGGGATAGGGATAGCCATGGAGGCGGACACACGTGTATAGAATGACTGATTCTTATAAATTTTAAAGCCCAGTGGAGGCAAAGAAAGAATCTACTGCAACCCCAACTAATGAAATTTTCGCCCCTACATTATCTCAGAGAAAAAGACATACATTCCCATCAATCCTAAATAATTGTTAGTTTAAAAAAATTCTAAATAATCTACCATCGAGTAATCTCATATCCCTTCTAGAAAACCAATTAAACTATTTTAAGGTATAATCCCCATAACATAAAATGCAAAATGACCTTTCACATGTCAAAAACACAAATAAATTGAAAGAGCATATTTGATAGACGTTATATTTGCCTCTTATTCCTAAAGAAGAAAGGTCAATTTAAAATTTAATTACTAATTTAATATTTCAATCCATATAGCCTATACACCAAAATCAATATCAAAATTTTTATGTTTAGAGTATCTACAATTTGTATTACTATCTCTCCTAACTTCATCACCATAAATTTACCTCTTAAAGTATCCATACCAAAACAGGTATATATATGTTCACACTATCAGCGCAAAAAAAACTCTGCCTCTTCTCGCCCTATCCATCATGGACCAAAACAAAAAAAATACATCTTCCCACTGATTCCCTTTATTCCAGTGAATGACCTATCTACAAGAATATCCCCTTTTTACTTGACGTCATTTCCAGCTTCAATACAAACACATCATCTTAGGTCGTAATGGGGATTCAAGAACGATCACTAACTTTGAATTTCTTCATAGAAAATTTAAAAAAAAAATGGTATTAGTGATTCAAAACTCATAAGAACTAGCACACATAGTGTGGGAGGGGGATAGTGATAATCGTGGAGACGGACACACATGCAATCCACGTGTTAAGAACTACTAATACTTCTTGTCACGGCAAAAATTTAGATCCCAGACGAGACCGGCGTCGTTGACCTCTCAGAGGTCGCAGACAAGCCTGCTTACATCATTCTTACTTCACATAGGTTAATTTTTAGCGGAAAATTTGAAACTATTTGTTTCTAAACATACTTATAATAGCATTCTCATTAATATGTAATTCTTCAACATCAACCATCTAACATTAAAACATAAGAAACTAAAAGAAATAGTTTAATTCTTATTAAGTATGTAATTGCCGAAATTGCACCAATACATAGTCTGAATAAAAACAGGAAAGAAACGCTAGTGGAACATGTTCCACTAGATCAACTCTAAAACTAATCTAGAATATAAAACAACAACATCCTCGAAATCACGAGGACCTTCAAAAGCCATATGAATATTGAACGTCCAGATAACTGCATCGAAGATCTTGTAGCTCTATCGTCCACCTGCGCCTGAACCTAAAATAGTAGATTTTGTATAGGGTTAGTACACATTTATACTATGTAGGGGTATATGCACGCACACACCAAGGACATGCATGAGAAAGAATAACTCTTTCCTAACAACATGATTTTTAGAAGTCAAGTAAGTTGACTTGCCAATTTGAGATTAGGAAGGTTTCCAAATTTGGATTAGGAAAGTTGGTGAGCTTTCCAGATTTGGAATAGGAAAGTTATGCCATGAGAATAACATGCATCATCATACTTTTCACATTTTCACACAACACATAACATTTACACATAGCACATATCATATAACATACAACACATTTTGCATGTAGCACATAACTTCTTTAATATCATTCATTCATATACAATGAGACCTTGGAATCATGGACTTAACATTAACACATCTCAGAAATGAGGGCTCAACAGATCTAGGGGGTATTCATTAGCAAACACAGAGCCAACTTAGTTCATTCATACGTACTCCATTTCATTTCATTCATAGGCTAGTGTGTAAACACCAGCTATACATAGAATGTAGTTCAAGACTTTCATTAGGTTCGTTGTGTAATGACCAAGAATGACCTAATGTCATTACTTGAATCTAAATCACCTTTTGATTATCCTATCCTAACACCTTTGGTATTATTCATTTCATTATGTGTATCATTTGAGGCCTCATTCATTCATAGGGAACTTTACTTTAACCGACATAGATCATGTGAGCATCATGAAATCCATTGTCTCTCCCAAACCGAAAAGAGGTGGAATCACCGGGAAAAATGATACATAACATGCTAGCATACATGGGAATTTAACTTCGCCAGATCCCTTTATTGGCTGAATAGGTTCAAAGACTAGAAGATATAAGGAGACCCATACCCGACAAGTCGGACAGTCTAATCTCATGAGAGGTACATGAACCTCCGCCCGTTCCCAAAATTAGGTATCTCCACTCATAGCCAGTCTATTGGTGCTCAGTATAAAGTTCCATTACATTCATCTCATACGTTGTGAAAGCTGACTTTTAGTATGAGGGCATCATAGCTCATTGGATGATTTCTCATCTCATCATTAGTATTGTGTGTGTTAAGCTCAATAATCTCGTTAGAGTATTCATAAAGACTGGTTTCTTCATTATCTTACACTCTCATAGGTGAGAACGTATTGGTACCATTTACTTAGGCTCATTTCAGATTGCTCTCATCATTTACATTAGCCTCATATCATGTTGTCACCATATTCATTATCATTAGTACTTTTTATTTTCATAGTTACTCATCTCTTATTACGTGAAAGTTCATTTCATCATATGCCAATGTACTTGACCATTTTGTGTGTTTTACACCCTTACTTAACCCTTCTAGACTTTCATCATTTCATTGTTCATTTTATCATTTCATTGTCCATCTCATTATATGCAAATGCACTTGGCCATTTAGTGTATCTTCCACTCATACTTAACCTTATAGGGTTCCTCATTTCATTATATACATCTTAGGTTCACTTACTTTAGAGCGTATGTTGGACTTATGTGTCTATAGATACAAGCCATGGGGCCTTCATTCATAGTTTGTAAAGTGATTCGTACATTCCTAAGATTATGTAGTACAAGACTTATGTATCTTTTATATATGCAAAGATCTCGATTTGATCTAAGTAGGTGGCATTATTCTTTGATATTTTGTTCACCTATGACTTATGTATCAATACCAAAGTTTGGGCAAGGGAACCCAAGTTCAAATCTCTTGGATAACATTTTACCTTTTCATTGATTTGATTTTTGATCTCCATGATATTGGGACTCTATATTAAACCCCAACATTATTAATATATCTTTAATTCTCTAATTGGTTTTCCTCTTAAATTAGACAAAGGTTTGTGGGTTCGAACTCCCACAACCCCTTTTTTATTTTTATTAACATCACATTGCTCATTTTTGCTCAAACCAAGAGGTTTTGGGATCAAATCCACACAACTTCTTTTATTTTTGTTATTTATTAAGCTGGAATAGGGAGGTCGTGGGTTCGAAACCCCACATCGTCCTTATTTTAATTTAAATTCGCTAGAGGCTGTGAGGTGGTGGGTTCGAACCCCCATAGCCTCCTATTATATTGTATTTTTAAATTTCGCTAGGCTAAGCGTTTTTGGTAGTGAGGTTGTGGGATCGAGCTCCACAACCTCACCTCATTTTTCTTAATTAATTTTGCTTCTCTCCTTTCTATTCCTTAGGTCATGTGTTCGATTCCCACTCCTCACACTTTCTTTTTGTTTAATTCTCTTCTTTCACTAGATACATGGAGGTCGTGGGTTCGATTCCCACGCCTACCATTTAATTTAATTAAATCATTCCTCTCCTTTCTCAAACCGGTAGCCAGGTTCAATTCCCCCCAGCCCCACTTTTTCATTACTTCCTTTCGCGAGTTACATTTTCCACACGGGTGAGGTCACAGGTTCGAATCCTGGTCCTCACTCCTTTTACAATTTATTAAATTTCCAGATTCCTTTATTAAACATTAGTTTGAATTAACATTGCATTCTTGAAATCTTTTTCATTTTATAATTCATTTTTATCAATGTTTTCACTTGAACTCCTAAGGAAATTCATAGACCATTTTAACACTTTTTTAAGCGCATCTTTCATAGGTTTGTTTGGCTAAAAGATTTTTATTCAATAACTAATGATTCACTACAATGAAAATCACGTTGTATACAAATTTTGCACATAAAATACAAGGATTAAAAATGTCATTTCACATCTCCAACAGTGACTAAATTCACTGCCACACGTTGCACACACACATCACTTTTTCACATGATTTTGGATAACATATTTAATATTATGATGATTCCGAGAATGCAGACTTAAACATAAACATCACGAAAACATATTTCATCCCTACTTTGTACCAGCAAATATACCCTACCTATAATTCAATGGGAGCTAGTGACAGGGACATGTAACGGGGAACAACCCTAGTTTTCGGAATGAATATCCTGAACCTTAAGGGGTCTCTTGGGAAATGGACCAAGAGAGAAGAAACCCATACCTTAATTGATGTTCAAACAATGAACTTTTTGCCCAAAACCCTTTCCAAAATCAGTCCAAGCTACCTCAACGTCCACCCCACTCAATGAACAACTTTTCTTTGCCTTAACGTTTTTGGTTGCGTTGATTTTCTTAAAATTTTCATGTGAGTTCTTCAAGTGTGAAGAACTCTTGATATTACTTCTGTTCTTTGTTGTTTTTCGAAGAACCAACATGAGGGAGAAAAGGATGAATCGTGAGATAGATCGTGTGAGAGAGTAGTAAAATAATAGAAGTTTTTGTTTGGGAATAAGTTCTTCTAGGACTCCTTATTAATTTAAATAAGAATATGAGTTTATTAGTTTAATGAAAGGACCATTATGCCCTTAAAATTTTTGATTTTAAATAATAAATAATTCACCTTAATTATTTATCCTATTCATTTTTTATGGTTGTTACACTTCTAAACTTAAAAGTCCAGAAGTACTAATACGTGACAAATATAACATATTAGTAGTTCTGGGATTTTAAGTTTATAAGAATTAGTAGTTTTGGAAACGTGCACTGCACATGTATCCTTATCCACGAATACCATTATCCCCTCTGACACTAATTGTTCTAGCACAAATAAGTTTTGAAACACTAGAACCATTTATTTTGATTTTCTGTTAAGATATTCAAAGTTAGCTATCGTTCTTGAAGAACCGTTATGAGCTAAGATGATGAATTTGTGTTGAAAGCAGGAAATAACATCATGTAAAAGGGGACTAATCCTGTAGATAGCTAATTCACTAGTATAAAGGGAATTAGTGGGGATATGTAGTTTGTTTGGTTTAGATCCATGATGGATTAGGCAAGAAGAGAAAGAGTTTGTTTTTTTTGCCAATAGTGTGAAGATATATATACTTTGTTTTGTCTGTCTATTTAAAGAGGTAAATTTATGGTGATGAAGTTACGAGAGAAAGTAATATTAATTGTAGATACTATATTGTTTGGGGTCTATATATTTTATGCGTTGAAATATTAAATTAGTAATTAATATTTACATTGACCTTTATACTTTAGTAATACGTGACAAATATAACATCTACCAAATCAGACTCTTTAATTTTATTTGTGTTATTTACATCGTTGATGTGATGGAGATGATCACTAACGATAGTTAAATTGGCTTTGCATAAGAAATGTGAGATTATTGGGTGGTCAATTATTTAAGATTGATGGGGAAGTATGTTTTTTGCTCCCAGGATAATGTGGGGGCCAAATTATCATTATTCGGGGTTGGGATATAGTCTAGGTTTGCCTCCACTAGGCTTTAGTATTTATTAGAATTATTACTAATTCTAGACAAGTGCATGCATGTATCCGTTTCCACGGTTATCACTATCCCCTCCAACACTAATTGTGCTAGTACAAGAAGAGTTTTTAATCACTTGCTCCATTTCTTGATTTTCTATTATGATATTTGAAGTTAGTGATCGTTCATGGAGACCTATTACGACCGACCATGATGGGGTTTTGTTGAAAGATGGAAATGATGTCATGTAAATGGAGACTATTCCCCCGATAGCTCATTCACTAGAACAAAGAGAATCAGTCAAAAGAGGGATTTTGTCTGGTTTTTATCTGTCATTAATTGGGCGAGAAAAGGAAGATTTTGTTTTTTTTCAATTCTGTGAACATATAGGTGTTTTGGTCTTGCTATTTAAAGAGGCAAATTTATGACGGTGAAGTTATGAGAGAAATTAATATTAATTGTTGATAACATAAGTTTGATAATTTGATATTTTTGGGGGTCTATGAATTTTATGAGTTGAACGATTAAAGTAAAAATTTATATTTAAATTGACCTTGCTACTTTAGGAATATCTTCTGATGGGTTTAATCTAGTTGGACCAATGCAAACGATTCATAGTACATAATCAGTTATTTTAATGTCATACAATCTTTCACCATGGGTGTGCATGAAGTTAGAGTTCTTCTTTCTTTCTTTGCTGATACCTGGATCAAAAGGTTTTGGAAATAATATTGATGTCTCTTTGCATCGTTTAATAGAAGAGTTAAATGAATTATGAGATGTTGGGATAGAACCATATGATACCTCTAGTAAGGAGATGTTTCAGATGCAATCAGTTCTCATCGACTAAAAATGATTTCCTAGCATATGGTACTCGTTTTGGATAATTTACTTCTCATCGGTTTGCTATCCTTCTTGCAATATAAATACTCATTATAGAAGACTCAACTATGATGTTTTTAATTTGTTTTAGAGTTTGAAATTAAAATTCCATGTTGTAATGTTTCTTTCTTTTCTTCTGATCAACTTGTTACTGCTCACCTTTATAAAAAACGAGCAGCAAAAGTATTATAATGTAGGCTTTTTCTCCTTTCCCATCAGGTTGATTAACTATCTACTTTGATCTTTGTAAATGGAGTAATTTATTTGACGTATACTATAGTAACATCATGTCTGGTAGTTCCTTAATTAGTACCTTACTATCTCATTATGGATATGGAATATAGTCTCTCATCATGCACTGGCATTTTCCTTTGTTAAACCTGGATTATAAGAATTGTATTTGTAATGTGTTGGTGACATAGCTGAGATGGAATTCATTCATAGAGTGTAACATAAATCATAAATCCTTTTGTTCTTACTTGAAATATATCAGATAATGTTTGTGGCTTCTATAATGGCAACATTATATTAGAAAAATAGCCATTATGATAAGAATATGCTAGCACAAAATATCACAGGATCTGTGATTAAAGTAGAAGTTATCTATTTAACATTAGAACAAAGAAGAAAAAACAACTTAATGGAAAATATAGTTGCATCTATGAAATTACGCCTATGTCTACTTGGTTTGTTTTTCCTTTTGCTGGTCAATGGAATAGTGACTTCGTCATCTCCAAATGATGGATATAGTTTCCCAAGATTTCTATTTTTTATCATTCTAGGTAAACTAATAAGAAGAATGATTCATTGTCCTACTTTTGTAAAAGATGTTAAACTTCCTCCTCAAAAGAAAATTGATGAGCCATTTAATAGTCATAACCAATCTTTTGGAAAAGAGGGCAAAAATTTTGCTATCTTTGTAGGAATTATTGCGAGAACTCCAGAATTCATACCTCCAAATATAGATGATTGGATAAATTTTGACAACGAGCAAAAGAAAAAATTGGTGGAATTTGTAAGGGAATGAGTTAGTATTATTATTATTATGTGAATAAACTCAATTTGTTTATGATATTATCTTATGTATATTTACTTTTATTTTACAGAAGAAGTTCTCTTTTCCAAAACACGGAGAAGCGTTTGTCTTAAAGTCACTAGGGAAGAAATGAAAAGAATAGAATTGTGAAACCAAAGGTGAGTATATGTCAAAATATAAGACTAAAGACTCTTTGCTGAAAAATAGACCAAATCGCATGAGAGATAAATGGAGTGATCAAGTCTCTTCATAGCTTTCCGATAAAGCAAAAGTATAAAAAGATCTTGAAAACATACCTACTTTCTTATTTTAACTATGGGTTCATTTTATTGATGGTACATTTTATTTATAACTTGTAAGATATTATATAAATATTTCAACAATAGAGGCATACCCAAACAAATAGAAACAATAGGGCCAATCAAAAGATGTCTCACACAAGAGGATCCAAAATTAATGCTACATAAATGCATGAGTAGGTAAATTTTTCAAAAGATTTTTTTGTCATGCATATCTCGCATCAATTCTACTGCTTAGGTTGAAAACGAAATAAAGCATACACGAGAAAAAAAATTTCTAATTAACTCATAAGAACATGTAGATGGTAGACCGCTGGGTGATGATTCTGCCAAGGCAATCGTAAGATTTCTTCTCAACAATTATCTCTTAAATCATGAAACAATTTAGAATAAACATTACAAGTGAATTAACAAATTTCAAATTGGATTTGTTGTCTATTCAATCACAAGGACACGATAAATGAAAGGATGAATAATAATAAAAGATCTACAGACCAACCTCCTCACAATGTTGCTTAGGAAGGTGATGTGTGTTCTCAAGTGTTGACAAATGAGAAGAGTGGGTATGTTCGTGGTTTAGGACTTGCTCCAACTCCTTCAGTTCTATTGGATAATAAATCTTCCATAGAAAATATTGTTGTAGAAGATTCATGTAATGAGGTTGTACAAATTTAAGAACAAGAAATAACCGAGTTAAAGGAAAAACAAAATGAAGAAAGGAATCTTATGAAACGAAATCACGAGGAGTTGCAATCAGAATTACTCAAAATGAAACAATTCATGCAAAAGTATGCTCCTAATGAATCTCTTCCTCAAGATATCAATGACACTTCAAATGAACAAGTATCTGTAAAGTCATTGAAATTTTTAATGATACTTAAATCCTATAAAATGTTTGCTAACTAATTCCTTTATACTTACAGTATCTCGACCATAATAGTGGTCAATAAGAAGTACTACAATCATAAAGGATATCTAGTAATGCTAAAATTACTCTACCTCATGGAACTACTCATCTTTATAATTTGATGCTATTCGTTGTCTTTTACTGCTTTTATAAGTATTGCGTTGAATGGTAGATTTTCAAGAGACAAAAACTAATTAGGAGAGCATGTGAACTCAATTATTTTGGATGTGAGATCTTATATGTGTAATGGTGAAATACTATTCTAAATCAGTTTCTTTGCTTCGATGTGACCTAATCTTGTTCTAAAATCTAGATGAATCTCTGTCTTATTTTCCACCACAGTTTATTTGATGTTCGTTTGGGTTCAAATTTTAATGCACAACTGTACATTTATATTTTTTTTGTGAAGGAAAACATTGTATTAATCCCCATAACCAGCCTGCCTTTACATGCTCTTAGTTACAACAATGAATTTGTTGTTGTTGTTGTAAAAAGAATGTGGAGGCTCTTTTGTTTGTAATGTTATTAATTGTTGTGCATTTACGCCTGTGCCATATTTGTTTCTATAAGTACTATAGTTCACTCAAAACTACATCAGAAACGCCAAGTTGCTGTTGTGAAAGCATTACAAATCTTTCTTCTTAAATTGTCTAGTTTTGGTTCTATTTCTTGCCTACATGATAATGAATCTGGTAATTTGTTAGGTTCTTAAGTTGACACTTCTTTAAAAATTATGCAAAGCACCTCAAGGTGGTTAAGCACTATAAAGGCTTTAGGCATCGTCGTACCTGTCTCATAAAGTAAAATATAGTATAGATATTTTTTTAGTTTTCCACCTTATTATGCAAATAAGCGATGATTCATTAATTAATCCTCCTTTCCGGCTTAAAATTATTGCATGCTTTTAAAATATCCATCTTACAAGCTAATATAGGTTTCACTCTTTCAACCTACATCCAGACATTCATTTTCTAAATGTGTATGACTCTGGTGGCTTTCACAAAAAAATATGTTTTGTGCATATGATATTTTGACTTATTCCAACCTCAAAGGCAACAAATTTGGCACTAATGTAATCTTTATAAATAATTATATTTTGAGGTAAAATGAATGGAAATTATCTAAGCTATTTGTCTTCTCTTACTTGTTACGTGCCTTCCACATTTGATACCCATTGGCACTAATGCTTCCAGGTCTCTGTAGCCTCTACCTATTGTGGATCTATTCAGCCTTATCCATATTTTCTTGTAAATTAGTTGTCTCATTCCTTTTCCATGCCACTGAAGTAACCAAGTTGTCTCCATATTCCCTGTAAACTGTCTTCACTATATAAGTAGAACAAAGATAATGAAGATGCTAGTGTAGGATCATTTCCTTTTATTCTTCTGTTGATAAAAGGTGCAGAGACCCACTTTTTACAACTTCTTCGTTGACCTCCTTCGCATGATTGAGATTTTTCTTCTTCTGTTGCATCCTTTTGAGAACAGACAATAAAAATAAATGTGCTCCACCGTTTCTGGTACGTCCCACACAGTTGCATTTATCATCGATGTATATCAACATTCAATAGAGGCTCTTTGGGTAAGTAATTTTCCATGAAGGGCTAACAAACAAATAAAGTTGTGCTTAAGACGAATTCCCTTACACCAAATCCACAAGCCCCGCGTTCACTCTTCTAACTCACATATTCTCCAAGTATATCTTCTTGCTATCGTGTATTTTCCCTTAGGTTTAAGACCATCAATTCTTGTAGTATCCTAGTGCAAATTTATTTCTAATATAACATATCTTTTTCCAATACTAATAACTATCATGTGGAAACATATTGCCACCAGTCCGTTTCCTTTATCATGCCAAAGAGGGTGCAGTAAGCATCGCTGCAGCAGACTTGCTGTGTACGACTGCTAATAAAAAATGATCAACTTGGAGATTTCCTCTCCACGTGATATTGATTTACTAAATCCTGCTTACTTGTAATTTTTCAAATTAGTCACACTAATTGAAATATGTTTATACTTTGAATTTCATCTATTGACAAGTTTCTTTTTTTATTTTAGGTTATACAATCTGAAGTTGGCAAACTTCGTATGTGAGTGATTTCAAAGACATTATTCGTTGAAGAGTAACAACACTTATTTGAAGACATTATTCAATATATTGAACAATAGAAGTTTTAACCGTCTATGTGGGATCAGTATTTCCTTTTGTTTGTCTAGATTTAAAGAGAAATATTTTATTTTAATGATTAATAGTAATATATATGTTTTCACCATAAAAGAAAAATTTTGTTACTTTGAGGCTCCCTTTGCGAACGTGTTTGATGGATATTTATATATACGTGTTATCGCTAAATGTAGCAAATATTATTTATGGAGACCAAAAATTGTCGTTAAATGTTATGATATTTAGCGGCAATTCAATGGTAAAATTTAATTTCCATTAAAATTACTACATTTTAGCAACTATTAATTTCGGTTTATCGACTAAAACTACACACGCTATAGGACCACGGATGAAGGATATGAATTACCCTTAGTAGCAAACACAATTATTGCAATCAATCGCCATTAAAACTACTACCTTTTTGGGGTTATTTATTTAGATTTATCGACTAAATCAATGGGCGTTAATAAATAATAGTTAACTGATATGCATTACCTTACGCAGCCAACACAATTGCCGCAAACAATACTACCTTAAACAAATGAACTTGTTAACTTAAATGTTAAATTATTATAATACCCCCAACTTAAAATACCAAATGTAGTATGTATTCTATATTGTATATTGTATCATATTTACTTATGTTTATTATATTATACATCATATTATATTATAAGTGGAAATCTCCAAGATGTAAAGTTAAATTACCATTTTATCCCTATACTAAATAAAAATGTTCTATTCATATTTGATTATTTTATTTTTTTAAAATATTGAGCGATAGACCTTTTTTACCATTAATGAATTGAGAATATTTGAACAGTTACGAAAATTAAATAATCTTAACATTAAAGAAAATGAAGAGACAAATGTTAGTTAATGAGAGCAAATATGTAGAGATTTAAGTTGCACATTAACTAAAATACAAAAGCAGCTACCTATACATTTCTAGAATCTTAAAAGTTGTAGATTTCAATACAGTTAATCCCATAATTAATATATTAATATATGTTATTTTCAATGATAAATACATGGAAAAGAAGCTAAAGAGACTAATTAATCATTTAAAGTGAAAATATTATATAAAGTCAAGAATAATTTTCATTTTCCTCAAGTCTCCTCTCCAATTTTATGGGCTCTAAAGAAGAGTATATCAATTCTCTGAGCAGTTTTTTGTCAATAAATGTTAAAGTTAAAGGCTATTAAAATACTCTATGAACGTTGTTGGATTTGTCCAAGAATTTCAGCTATGGATGCTGTTGGATTTGTCGAAGAAATTTCTTAGAGAAGAATACAGTCATGACACTTATTATTTAATTTCCTTGCTAGGGCTTAATATATGCAACGCACAACATTAATTTTATGGTAAAATATTTCTATATGTTACTAGTTTTACACATATATCTTTAACAAAGCACATAACATTTAAATATTGTAGTTGTATTATTTTTTGGATTTTGGATCATAGAAACAAAAACACCATATAGGACACTTATCAATTTTAAGAACATGTATTTTGTATTTTCTATTTTATTACACATAATTTAACTTTAAGATATTGTTAATATACGATCTTCACAAAAATATTTTTATTTATATGGCCACACGCGTGTGGTGCGTACCTAGAAACTAGTAATATTATATTAAAGACAATCATCTTTTCACGTTGAAAGGTTATTACATTTGAAAGAATTATAACATTTTTATTAGTTATGATCTTTTCGAAGGGTTGTGCTTTTCTAAAAAGTTGTTACTTTTCCAATGAGTTGTGCCTTTTCTTAAGGGTGGTGACTTTACCGAAGATTTCTGATTATTCCAATGAATTGTAACCTTTTTGATGAGTTGTGCCCTTCTAAAGGATTTTGATTTCTTTTTGATTGGGCACACTAGAAAGTTTCTCATACAACTATCCTTTGTTAACTATAAAAATGGGGTTTCCTCAACTATAGAAGTACAGTTTTTGTGAAATTACATCTCAATGATAGTCTTACTAAAATATTATTGAGTAATAATATTTTGGGGAAATGTAGAAGTATCTTCCTAGACTATGATCCAAATCATAGAGACACACCTTAATTAAAATAAGGTCCGATTAGCCCCTAACTCATTTTTTTTTTGTAATTTTGAACACCTTTTTGTCTTACCTAGCATCCAAATATCTCTCAGGCATCTCAACTGTGTGAATAACGAGGTATTCTATATAAGCCCAAAGGTGTACAATATTGCATATAAAATAAGTTCAGGAGGTTATATGACATTAGTTTAGTTAAGGTGTATCTCTGTGATTTGCAGAAGATATAGTATGCATAAATAAAAAAACATCACAATACTTATGTAGTCGTTAATGTCCTGCACCTATCGAATTTTAAGTATTAAAATACAAGAGAAAAATTGTACTTAAATTGGGTTTATCATATATAGTAATAACTTCAAGAGGAAAGACTATTGGTGACCTTTTTAATATTGATATTGTTTTTCTATTTTGTTGATAATTTTTTTTTACTATATTGAGTAATGTAAAAAAATAATTTTACGAAATAAATGTCACTTTATCTCCATAATTATGTTTTGAATGTTTTTTGAAATATTTCATTGAAATTGGGTCAATTTTGGGTTCAAAAAAGAATTAGCTCCTATGACAATTTGTATTAATAATTTAAAAGCACTTGAATTGTAACGACCTGTTTAGTCGTTTTGAGCAGCAGATTTTATTTCTGGAAAAACAGGCTGAGACGACGGAACCCACGACGGAACGTAATGGGTACGACGGACCGTCGAGGGTGTCTCGTCCCAAAACACTTAGTACTTCTGAAATTTGGGTGCTGAAATCGACTCTCTGAACTCTATGACGGACCTGCAGGATGGACCGTCACAGGCACGATGAACCGTCGTGATCCACCGTTTCAAAACACTTCAACTCTTAAGAATTTGGTACAGGGAACGATTCTCTGAACGTCATGACGGAAATGCAGGACGGACCGTCGTAGGTACGACGGGTCATCACAGTCTCCTTAAGGAAATCGAGTCTCTAACGAACCTGCATGACGGACCGTCACAGGCGCGACGGGCCGTCACAGGTTGCGTAATCCCAGTTGAAGTTGAAATTCTGGTTAAGTTTTAAAGGGACGTTTTCAACTATTCCTGCTTTAATTATAAAGTTAGTGGGTTAATGTTAATAAGTCTAATTACATGGGGGTTAAAAGAGGTAACCTTAAGTTAATTAGTGGCTTATTATTGCCATCTTTTATTCTTAATTATATACTAATTAGGGTAAAAGAAAGAGGATTTGAATAAAGAAAATAGAAAGAACAAGAGAAAGAGAGAGAAAGTTGAACGAGAGAGAGGATCGAACGAGAGGAAAAACACAAAGCTTGGGAAATTGCTTGCTTGATCACGAATCTTCGGTGGAGGTAGGTTATGGTTTCTCTTACGATATTCGTAGTAAACTATTAATAGCGAATGATATGTATTGATAATATTGTAAACCCTGCTATGTGCTTAATTGTATGCTTGCATTAACGTAATTATATAATTGTGATTATATAAGCATGAAGAAGTTATTGAATCCCAAATCTTGCAAACCCTAATCTACTTTGTTTATGATGATGCCTTGGTATAAAAGATGGCTTGATGAACGAATGTAGTGAGATTAGGGGATCGGGTGCCACATTCCGGTACCAGGATAGTATATGAGGATCGGAGTGTCACGTTCCGACACCAGGATAGAATATGGATCGGGTGCCACGTTCCTGTACCAGGATAGTATATGAGGAGCGGAGTGTCACGTACTGACACGAGAGGAATAAAGATAATGAATCTTGAAAGATGTTAATATATTCAATCTAATGAACCTAATTCCCAAATGAGTATGATGAGGAGGCGTGATTCCTCATTGATGAGCTTGGTGTTGTAACCAAGGGTTATGGTAATTGTAAATGCTGCATGCTAAGGATATTAGTTGATTTTATGATATTATCTGATATATATACTGTTTTCTATTTTGAGTTGGCCGATGATATCTACTCAGTACCCGTGTTTTGTACTGACCCCTACTTTTATGTATTCTTCTTGTTTATTTGTGGAGTGCAACAAACGTGCCGTCGCCTTCGACTGAACAGTAATTCAAGCCAGTCTTACTACATCGGAAATTCAGGGTGAGCTAATGCTTCTAGCTTGGACTGGATCTTCTTCTTCGAGTCTTGCTGACTTGAACTTCCGGCATAGACTAGCTTCTTATGTATTTTTTTTTAGCTTTTAGAATACTCTTAGCTTAGTCATTTGATCGTAGATGTTCTTGTGGTGATGACTTCCAGATTTTGGGGATAATAATAGTTATTGATTTTATTTATGAGTTTAAGTCTTCCGCATTACTTTTTGTTTATATTATATTGAAATGTTAAGGTTTAGATTGGTTGGTTCGCTCATATAGGAGGGTAAATCTGGGTGCCAGTCATGGCCCGGATTTGGCCGTAACAAACTTGGTATCAGAGCATTAGGTTCATTGGTCTCATCACACAAGAACGAGTCTAGTAGAGTCTTAAGGAACGGTAGGGGGACGCCTTTACTTTTCTTTGAGAGGCTATAAGACTTTAGGAAAATTCCATTCTTTCATTCTTTCTTTCGTGCTACTACTTGAATCCAATTGGTATCTAGGTGATACAAATTGGTATCTGACCATCTTCACTCTCTTTCGCAGATGGTTAGAACTAGAGCAACGACTACGCCAACACCAACACAAGCATCGGCGGGACAGGGTGCGTCTGAGCCAGCCACTGGGGCTGTAGCTCGAGGAAGAGCAGCGGCAAGAGGCCGTGGTAGAGGTCGTGGGAGGACGTCCTCTAGAAGAAGAGGACGAGCACCTAGCCCATCTGATACTAGGGCGGTGACTCCTCCACCGACTGAAGAAGTAATAAGAGAAGGGGAGGATGGGGAAAATGAACAAGTGCAGAATGAGGGATTGCCACCCGAACCTACCCCAGAGATGATCAATCAGGTTCTTGCCTATTTCAATGGGTTGTCCAATTAGTGTCAGGCACCTCCAGTGCTTTCTGCACCAACACCTCCGGTTTCAGAGGTACAACATGCAGCCACTATGGCTCCTCGTATGGATGCCTCATTGGACATAGGCACGTTTCCACGTCTGACTACTGGGCCTATAATGACAAATGATCAGCATGAACTTTTCAGTAAGTTCTTGAAATTGAAACCTCCAGTCTTCAAGGGTGCGGAATCTGAGGATGCTTATGATTTTCTTGTTGACTGTCATGAGCTACGACACAAGATGGGTATAGTAGAACGGTTTGGTGTTGAGTTCGTGAGTTATCAGTTTCAAGGGAACGCCAAAATGTGCTGGCGGTCGCATGTTGAGTGTCAACCAACAGAGGCACCACCTATGACTTGGGCCTCATTCTCTAGCTTGTTTATGGAGAAGTATATCCCCCGAACTTTGAGGGATAGGAAAAGGGATGAGTTCTTGAGCCTAGATCAAGGTAGGATGTCGGTCAATGCATATGAGGCTAAGTTTCGTGCACTATCCCGATATGCCACCCAACTTTGTTTCAGTCCACAAGAGCGGATTCGTCGTTTTGTGAAGGGGTTGAGGTCAGAGTTGCGGATTTCACCCTTACAGGTAGCGGGTACGGCAAAATCCTTCCAAGAAGTGGTAGATTTTGTGGTAGAGGTGGAAGGAGTGAAGCCAGATGAATTCACCATGGCATCGACATCAAAGAGGTTTCGAAAGGGAGGTGAGTTTAATGGTTCTTACTCTAGAGGACAGGGTTCCGGAGGTTACTCAGTTCGACCCATTCAGTCTTCACTACAGACTGTAGTTGGGGGTCCACCTCAGACCGGTCAACACTTCTCTGAGAGACCTATGCGTGACTCCAGAGAGTGTTATGGATGTGGGGAGACAGGACATATTAGGAGGAATTGTCCAAAACAGAGTTATAGACCCCCAATGGCTAGAGGTAGAGGTGGTCATGGTAGAGGCCGTTATTCTGGAGGACGTGGTGGTCGAGGTAATGGTGGTCACCAAAATGGCCGAGGTGATGGGCAAACTGGAGCCGCTACATCACAACATGGTAGGGGCAATGGACAGACAAACGATAGGGCCCATTGTTACGCTTTCCCTAGGCGGTCTGAAGCGGAGGCATCTGATGCGGTCATCACAGGTAATCTTTCGGTTTGTGATTGCATGGATTTTGTATTGTTTGACCCTCGATCTACATTTTCATATGTATCTTCCGCATTTGCTAATGGTCTAAATTTACATTGCGAATTACTTGATATACCTATTCGTGTTTCTACTCCGGTGGGCGAGTCTGTGATAGTTGAAAAAGTATATAGGTCTTGTTTAGTGAATTTTGTGGGGAGCAACACTTCTGTAGATTTGGTTATCTTAGAAATGGATGATTTTGATGTAATTCTGGGTATGACTTGGCTTTTTCCGCAATTTGCGATCTTGGATTGTAATGCTAAAACGGTAACGTTAGTCAAGCCTGGGACAGATCCGTTAGTGTGGAGGGTGACTACACTTCCAATCCGGTGCGTATCATCTCCTTTCTTCGTGCTAAGAAAATGGTTAGTAAAGGGTGTTTAGCTTTCTTGGCACATCTCAGGGATGACACTACCCATGTACCTTCGATTGAGTCGGTTTCGGTGGTCCGTGAGTTTCTGGATGTGTTCCTTGCAGATCTTCCTGGTATGCCACCAGATAGTGATATTGACTTCTATATTGATCTTGAACCGGGTACTCACCCCATTTCTATACCCCCTTATAGAATGACTCCCGCGGAGTTAAGAGAGTTAAAAGCCCAACTTCAAGAGTTGTTAAACAAAGGCTTTATTAGACCAAGTGCATCTCCTTGGGGTGCTCCGGTTTTTTTTGTGAAGAAGGGAGGATTTTTAGCTTGTGTGGAGGCAAGATCTTCCTTCCTTGACAAGATTAAGGGAAAGCAGTTTAATGATGAAAAATTGATCCAAATCCGAGATGAAGTGTTGCAAGGAGAGGCTAAAGAAGCGACAATCGATGAGGAAGGTGTTTTGAGGATTAAGGGAAGGGTATGTGTACCCCGCGTCGATGATTTGATCAACACTATTCTGACAGAGGCTCATAGTTCAAGGTATTCGATACATCCGGGTGCAACCAAGATGTAGCGTGACCTAAAACAACATTTTTGGTGGAGTAGAATAAAGCGTGATATTGTGGATTTTAGTGCCAAATGTCCAAACTGTCAACAAGTAAAGTATGAACACCAAAGACCCGGAGGAACTCTTCAGAGAATGCCCATTCCTGAATGGAAGTGGGAAAGGATTGCAATGGATTTCGTGGTTGGTCTTCCAAAGACATTGGGAAAGTTTGATTCTATTTGGGTAATTTTTGATAGGTTAACTAAGTCTGCTCACTTCATTCCGGTCAAGGTGACTTACAATGCAGAGAAGTTAGCCAAACTTTACATCTCGGAAGTTGTGTGATTGCATTGGGTTCCACTCTCCATTATATTAGATAGAGGTACGCAATTTACTTCTAAGTTTTGGAACACATTGCATGCGGAATTGGGTACTAGGTTGGACCTTATGACTACGTTCCATCCTCAGACCGATGGTCAGTCTGAGCGAACGATTCAAGTGTTGGAGGATATGCTTCGTGCATGTGTGATAGAATTTGGCGGTCAGTGGGATAGCTTCTTATCCTTAGCAGAATTTTCACACAATAATAGTTATCACTCAAGTATTAACATGGCCCCATTTGAAGCATTGTATGGTAGGAGATGTAGGTCTCCCATTGGGTGGTTTGATGCATTTGAGGTTAGACCCTAGGGTACTGAACTTTTGAGGGATTCTTTAGAGAAAGTGAAATCTATCCAAGAAAAGCTTTTAGCGGCGCAAAGTAGGCTAAAAGAATATGCAGACCGAAAGGTTAGAGACTTAGAGTTTATGGAGGGAGAACAAGTCTTGCTGAAGGTTTCACCCATGAAAGAGGTGATGCGGTTTGGTAAAAGGGGTAAGCTAAGTCAAAGGTATATTGGACCATTTGAGGTACTTAAGCGAGTAGGGGAGGTGGCTTATGAGATAGCCTTGCCTCCAGGGCTGTCCGGAGTACATTCGGTATTCCATATGTCTATGGTGAAAAGATACCATGGGGATGGACACTACATTATCCGTTGGGACTCAGTTTTGCTTGATGAGAATTTGTCTTATGAGGAGGAACCTGTTGCCATTCTAGATAGAGAAATTCGCAAGTTGAGATCAAGGGAGATTGCATCCATCAAGGTGCAATGGAAGAATCGATTGGTTGAAGAAGCAACTTGGGAGAAGGAGGTCGATATGCGAGAAAGATACCCACACCTGTTTACAGATTCAGGTACTCCTTTTCGCCCTTGTTTTCCTTCTTGTGATCGTTCGGAGACGAACGATGGGTAAATTGGTATCTATTGTACAACCTGTTTAGTCGTTTTGAGCAGCAGATTTTATTTCTGGAAAAATAGGCTGAGACGACGGAACCCACGACGGAACGTCATGGGCACGACGGACCGTCGAGGGTGTCTCGTCCCAAAACACTTAGAAATTCTGAAATTTGGGTGCTGAAATCGACTCTCTGAACTCTGTGACGGACCTGCAGGATGGACCGTCACAGACACGATGAACCATTGTGATCAACCATTTCAAAACACTTCAACTCTTGAGAATTTGGTACAGGGAACGATTCTCTGAATGTCGTGACGGAAGTGCAGGACGGACCGTCGTAGGTACGAAGGGCCGTCACAGACTCCTTAAGGAAATCGAGTCTCTGACGAACCTGCATGATGGACCGTCGCAGGCGCGACGGGCCATCACAGGTTGCGTAATCCCAGTTGATGTCGGAATTCTGGTTAATTTTTAAAGGGAGTTTTTGACTGTTCCTACTTTAATTATAAAGTTAGTGGGTTAATGTTAATAAGTTTAATTACTTGGGGGTTAAAAGAGGTAACCTTAAGTTAATTAGTGGGTTATTATTGCCATCTTTTATTCTTAATTATATACTAATTAGGGTAAAAGAAAGAGGGTTTGAATAAAGAAAATAGAAAGAACAAGAGAAAGAGGGAGAAAGTTTAACGAGAGAGAGGATCGAACGAGAGGAAAAATACAAAGCTTGGGAAATTGCTTGCTTAATCACGAATCTTCGGTGGAGGTAGGTTATGGTTTCTCTTACGATATTCGTAGTAAACTCTTAATAGCGAATGATATGTATTGATAGTATTGTAAACCCTGCTATGTGCTTAATTGTATGCTTGCATTAACGTAATTATATAATTGTGAATATATAAGCATGATGAAGTTAATGAATCCCAAATCTTGCAAACCCTAATCTACTTTGTTAATGATGATGCCTTGGTATAAAAGAAGGCTTGATGAACGAAAGTAGTGAGATTAGGGGATCGGGTGCCACGTTCCGGTACCAGGATAGTATATGAGGATCGGAGTGTCACGTTCCGACACTAGGATAGAATATGGATCGGGTGCCACGTTTCGGTACAAGGATAGAATGAGGATCAGAGTGTCACGTTCCAACACTAGGATAGTATATGGATCAGGTGCCATGTTCTGGTACCAGGATAGAATATGGATCAGGTGCCACGTTCCGGTACCAGGATAGTATATGAGGAGCAGAGTGTCACGTACCGTTACGAGAGGAATAAAGATAATGAATCTTGAAAGATGTTAATATATTCAATCTAATGAACCTAATTCCCAAATGAGTATGATGAGGAGGCGTGAGTCCTCATTGATGAGCTTGGTGTTGTAACCAAGGGTTATTGTAATTGTAAATGCTGCATGCTAAGGATATTAGTTGATTTTATGATATTATCTGATATATATACTGTTTTCTATTTTGAGTTGGCCGATGATATTTACTCAGCACCCGTGTTTTGTACTGACCCCTACTTTTATGTTTTCTTCTTGTTTATTTGTGGAGTGCAGCAAACGTGCCGTCGCCTTCGACTCAACAGTAATTCAAGCCAGTCTTACTACATCAGAAATTCAGGGTGAGCTAATGCTTCTAGCTTGGAGTGGATCTTCTTCTTCGAGTCTTGATGCCTTGAACTTCCGGCATAGACTAGCTTCTTATGTATTTTTTTTAGCTTTTATAATACTCTTAACTTAGTCATTTGATCGTAGATGTTCTTGTGGTGATGACTTCCAGATTTTGGGGATAATAATAGTTATTGATTTTATTTATGAGTTTAAGTCTTCCGCATTACTTTCTGTTTATATTATATTGAAATGTTAAGGTTTAGATTGGTTGGTTCGCTCACATAGGAGGGTAAATGTGGGTGCCAGTCGCGGCCCGGATTTGGACCGTGACATGAATACTATTCTATCAATTTATGATTATTTTACTTAAAAGCTTTAATTTAGTAATATTAATTACAATATTTTATAATATATAATATGATATTTATGTGCAATGCACATGCCGTAAGACTAGTTGACATTAAAAGTACTACCTTTTAGCGTCTATTTATTTTTATTTATCTACTAATTCAATGGATGCTAAAAGAGTATAGTTAGACAATATCAATTACCTTAAGCAGCACACATAATTGTTGTAATCAAGTGGTGTAAAAGCTAATTGTTAAGTGGAAATTTATACTATTCTTTAGCAGAATTCCCATAATGACCGCAAAATCCTTTGTCGGCCCCAACATTGTCGGCTAAAGTTCATTGGATGGTATAGAGTATCATGACAAATGTTTTTGCAGCTAAAGCCATATTGTATGACCGCATAAAATATCTTTTGTAGTAGCGATTGGCATCAATGCAAGTAAATAGACTTTGAATTAGTTGAATTTAGGGATTAAATTGGGCTCAACTGAAGATTCTCTCAAAATGGATTAAGGCTTTAAGGAGTTTAGATTGAATCAAATTCAAATTATTTTTAGCCCAACCCTTAAAATTCCGGGTGGATTAGTCGGGTTATCTATAGTTGGACTCATTTTTTACACCCCTAATAATGATTGAATCAACTCTTTACTCTTAAAACTCACCCATACCATTGTCCTCTATTACTTACTTTGTTCAAGAAAAATATCTTTAAAAAGGAGAGTATATTTATATTAGGAACTATATGTGGGAGTAAAATCCAAACTTTATCAAAATTATTGATAAAATTTTGAAGGATATCCCTTCACTAACAAATTTCATTTGATCTTTTGAACTAGACATCGCTGCCTGAAATAGGGATAATCAATATGATATTATAAATCACACAAACAATATTTTAAGGATTTGTTTGGAATATCTCACTCATAAAGCATATCAAACTCCTTCATTCATGGGAAAGTCAATCTATTCAAGATACATCTATAAAATCTAGGAGACAACAAGGAAAATCAAGATGCAATCAAATCAGTTAAACATGTTAAAGAACTTTGTCCAGATGGTCCATATCCTTTTTTTTTCCAACAATATTGGAACATACTAGGATCCTACACAATGTCTTTCTCTAAAGAAAAACATTCAAAGAGAGATGAATATCAATATCTTGCATGGCTCTCCACCATATAAATGGCTCTCCACCATATAAAGATATAATAAATGTTACCCTATTGTTTATGAATCTGTCATTAGTTTCCTGTATTTCCGCCATATGATGATATACATAGTTAGTCATATTTACTATTTAGGACTTCAATAGTTTCGCTTAAACTAGGTTTCTTTTATTATTATACTTTATATGGTTTGTATTGGCTCTATTTAAAGAGAAGGTTGTATGAGAATAAAAGAATCTTTCTCTACTATATCTCAAACAATTATATGGTATCCATAGCTTTTGTTCTCCTCCAATAGTTCTATTTTCCTTATTACCCACCCACCACCAATGACAGCCTAAGTTACTAATTCTAATGCAGCTAACATTACCACCATTTTTCAATTAAACTTGGTTACCAGCGCTTCCAATTAGACTTGCTAGCATCCATAAATTCTCCCTGTGGAATATGTAAGTGTTCATGCTCATTAGAGGACACAATATTTCTGGTCATCTTGATGGTACTATTTCTGCTCTTCCCGAGACCACCACCACCAACAACTTGGCAATTTCAAACTTCGGTTATGTAAAATGGTTTTGTCAGGACCAGTTAACCCAAAACACAATTCTAACATCAGTAGATCCCAATATTGCTGCTATTGTAGCCACTGCAACCACATCAATATTCCCTCCATACGTCTTATACCAATAAATCACAAACTCACATATTAAGCTTGTGAGATCGCCTCGGCACACAAAAGAGATTCAACTTGTAACATACTATATCAACCAAGTTTGGTCTCTCTGTGGTGAGCTTGCGTGTTCTAGAGCTCCTGTCACAAACAAGATTCTCATTAGTCTTGAACCAGAATCTCATGAAATCTCTGTAGCAATTCGAGATCGTCACATCGCAATTTTGATATGCTAAAGTGTTTGAAAAGATTAGCGATCACGAGCTTTTCCTCAAACACAAAGCTCCACCTCAATCCACTCTAATTGTTGTAGTTGTTTCCGAAGTCAATTCACTAACAAATTTCTATGAGAGATTCACATATCATTGTTTGCTTCACCAACTATTTTTCGTGACAACGTTAGCACCACCTACATTTGTGCTAATCCTGTTTTCACAGTAGGATGAAACATATAGCAATTGAGTTTCATTTTGTTCGTGATCATGTTTAATAGAGGGAACTTAAGGTTCATCACATTCACTCTGTTGATCAAGTCACTGATGTCCTCGTCAAACGTGTTCCCCGAAAAGCTTTTCAGCGCCATTTTCATAGGTTGGGTCTTGTTGCAGTCACCCTCGGCTTGTGGGGCATATTAAGAGATAATAGATGTTACCTATTTGTTTAGGATTCTTTTTTTAGATTATTGTATTTCATCCATATGATGATATACGTAGTTAGTCATCTTTACTATTTAGGAGTTAAATAGTTTCCTGTAAACTAGGTTTTTGCTAATATTGTACTTTAGCGGGTTTGTAAACCTTCACACTCAATGCCTTATAGTTTTGTGCTTCAGATATCTTGTTTGTTCAGAGGTAACCAAATTAATCTGGTGATAGACATATTTTAAGGTTTGAGTTCCCTCACTTGTACATCGTCCACTAGTTAATCTTCCTAAAGTTGAGGCTTCTCTTTTGAAAATAAATAAGAGTAAGAGGTCTTCTGATTTTTCCCATCCCAACCGGCTGCTTCATCAAAATTCAATTCTCGGCTAAGAATTAGTTTTTCTTATTTTAAACATAAAATCTTGTATCATTTGGATGAACTATAGCCTAAAAATATCCCTTTATGAGACTTGTTGTCCAGTTTATTCCTCTTTGTTACTGGAACTCAATAATAACATATAGACTCAAAGATTTTGACATAGTTTACATATGATATGTTCCCACTCAAGGCTTTATATTAAGTCATGTCCTGCAAGGTCTTAGTAGGCAATTTACTTAGAAAATTTATGGAGGTATTGACTGCTTCTGTCAAAAACTAATTTGGGATCTTTCTTTAGAGCAAAAGACATATGTCCATCTCCCTTACCCTCATATTCTTCCTTTTAGACACACCAATTTTTTGTGGAGCGTATGATAGTGTCAATTGACGTTCAATATCTGTGCTATTATAAAATCAACAAAGTGAGAAGAAGTATATTCTCCTCCATTGTCTATATTTAAAGCCTTAATACTAAGATAACATTGATTTTCTTCTAAAGCTTTGAATTGTTTAAAAATATCAAAGACTTCACTCTTCAGTCTAATGAAATAAACCTAACACATTTGTGTGTAGTCATAACTAAAAATGAGAAAGTATTTGTTACTACTCAATGATTTTATTTTTTATTGGGCCGCAAACATCCGTATGAATGAGCTAAAGTTTCAGGTTAGTTCTTCATACATTATTAGATTGATATGTCAATTTTTTTTGCTTCCCCAATTTGTATGTTTCACAAACATAAGAATTAGAAAGAATTTTAGGCATATTTTCCACTAGCTCCTTCTTTGTTGTCTCTGCGATGCTTCCAAGATTGAAGTAATAAAACCTTTTGTGCCATAGGTTTGTACATGTTTGTGATGTAATAGTTTAAGAATGGTCAATTATTTTCATCCTATCGACTAAAAAATTTTGTTGCCCATGTTGACATAAAATAGTTCCACTCCAAAAGGGACAGAAACAACACATTTACTATTCTTAAAATGTAGAGAATAATTATTTTCAAGCATTTGTCCAACACTCAATAAATTTTGACTCATATCAGGTGTGTACAAAACATCATGAATATTTTTTATACATGATATTGTTGAGATATACATTGTACCCATGACTTTGACTTTTACTGCCTCACCATTTCACACTTGTACTTAAGATTTGCAGGTACGATCAAGGAGTTTGAACATTTGAGCATCATTACATAAGTGATGTGTGCAACGACTATCAAGAAGCCATAAATTAGAGGATTCATTGATTGAAAAGTATGAAATTGTAAATAGTGGCTCCCCATGTATTTCTGCAACTTTTGCTACTTGTTCTTGCAAATCACCATAGGCTTTTGCTCTTTATTTGCAGACCTTGGATATGTGCCCCCTCTATTTGCAGTTTTCACAAATAGCACCGACTCTCTACCAGTAGTACTTCTCCCGATGTGTAGTTCTTTTACAGTGTTCGCACGGAGGGAACTTCTGCTTTATATTTCCATGATTTCCTCCGTCATTTTTGCCCTTATTCTTATGGTTGAAATGTTTCTTCCCTTTACTAAATATTTTCTTTTGTACAGAGAAAGCTTCTTCAGTGAACTTGACTCGTCTCATAGTTCTCCTTTGCTCTTATGCTTGAAGAGAACTCATTAGTTCACCTAGAGAAATTTTGCCCAGGTCCCTAGATTCTTCAAGAGAGGAATTGTTAGATTCAAGCCTCTCTGTAAAAGTCATAAAAAATTTCTTCATAATTTATTTGCCTTTAAATTCTTACTAAGATGTCTTAGATTATTAACAATCAATGAAGTTCGATCAACATACTTACTGATTGTCTCATCCTCCTGAATATTGAAGGACTAAAACTCTCTTTCCAGGTTCAACACTTGCATTTGACCTGTTCTATCACTTTATTGATAATCTTTTTTCAACCTATACGAAACCTCTTTTGCATATTTGCAAGCCATGATTTTGTAAAACATGCAATTTGCCACAACATTTTGCATAAGCGATCAGGATTTTAGATTTCTTTGTCCTCTCTTTGTTGTTGAATTTTATTTGATCCAAGGTAGGATTTTCTGGTAGAGCATAAAATGGTTTATCTTCCGTCAAAGTTTCCCAAAGATCATAGGCTTTTAGAAAAGTTTGCATCTTCATAGAAAAGATTTTGTAATTTTACCAGCGGAAGTGAATGGTGGACTTAAAGGTAGGTTGTCAGAAGCCATTTGTATTATAGGTTAAAACATTTTTGTCCTATAAGATCAATTAGAGGCTGTGATACCACTGTTAAAACACAAACAACTCAAGAATTCGATTTGGAGGATAAAATTGGAGTTCACTTTTAAAATTCCAATTGTGTATTAATTTGCAGAAGATCTGAATTTATAATAGGAAAAACCTAACCATTTTCTATCTAGTAGCCACTTACAAAGTGGATCTTAAAACTAAATAAGACCATGTGATACTAAGAGCCGAAAAAGGATCCATTAACAACTATAAAAGATGTCACTACTTCAAAAAGTTGAGCAACTAAACTTGACTAAGTGTACCTAGAAAATAGGAAGCACTAGAGCGAAATAAGTAAAAAATAGTGAAAATAATGAGCTGGAAAAAATGCCAATTATCTAACACTCCAATCATAGTATTATCCACTGCTTCCTTGGTGCTGCCACATGGTCCTTTAACCCGAACATATTCAAGCGATCTCACCAGATAATCATATTGGTCTATGGTTAAGGTTTGAGTTCCCTGAATGTGGTGTGTTGCACTTCACATGTGGTGTGAGCATTTTTTTGTTATTCCAAAATTCCTTCCTCTTGTCCACTCGAAGTTTTTGAGAGAACCTTTCAACCTATAGCACTTGTTTTCTGTCTGTCAAACCTTCCTACAATGATCATAGAACCAATTTGTTTTGTTAATATCAGAAATGGAATAAGTGTTCCTTTTGGCATGTTTAAATGTTTGGAAGGACCTCTATAGACTTTATTTCAATTTGTGTGCTTTTTGTGAGTGGTTTGTTCTTAAATTTCCACTTCTAGAACTAGCACTAAGTGAGATAGAGGCTCCAGAACTAACTGTAAGTATGGTAGAGGCTAAACTCATTCTAGTGGATGGTTTGAATTGTTGGTTATTGTTTTTCCTTTATTTAGTCGTTAGTATTTCAATTGACTTAGTGTGTAGCACATAAATAGTTGCTTGAACAAAGATAGAAGAATCCTTTCAGTTTGTTAGTAGTTGACTTATAGAAAGAGTTAGTGCTATCTTATTTTAAGTTACTAAAACTCTATTGAAGAGAGTTAAATTGATGTAATTCAATCGATCAAAATTTGGGCCTATTGAATGGATCAGCACCAACTTTGTGAGAGAACAGCCAAAGGAAATTGCACTTAACTTGGCAGCATTGAAAATATCTTTCCAAGACCTTTCCAACAGTATCTTGAATTAATACCTACCTCTTACTGAGCTAGGCTTTAAAATCATTTGATGTTGACAAAAACTCAACATTAACTTACTACCAATTTTCAAGATTTCCTCATACTTTCCAACAATTATCATTTTCTAGTTCTTAACTTCTTTCTAGCTATTTCAAGTTTCGATATGTTACAATATCCCCCCCCCCCTTGGGAATATTCTTCCTCGAATGAGACTACTATTACTAAGCTAAGAGTGGTAACATATAGTTTAAACACCCAACAAGAAAATGTAATAAACAACATGCTTATTCATAATTTAAAGAGTACTGAGAAGAGAATTGGTACTTTGATCCACATTTTTTCCGGATTCAAAGATATAGAGAGTTCTCTTATTCATATCCTCTTAAGCTTCCAAGTAGTTTTCCCAAAAGATTGGGTCCTCCAAAGAACATTGACTGAAGCTACTTCATTAGGTCTCAATTTGTGAAGTTGATGATCTAGAATTTGAATCGGAATATCCTCATAAGATAGACTATCCTTGATCCCAATATTCTTTGTTGGTGTAATCAATGATGAATCACTGATGCACTTTTTCAACATAGAGATGTGAAACACCGGATGAACTGTTGCTAACTCTTGAGGTAGCTCTAACTCATAATATACATTAGCAATCCCCTTGACTATGCGATAAGGTTCAATGTATTGGGGACTAAGCTTTCCCTTCTTACGAAGCCTCATTACCCATTCATGGGTGAAGCCTTCAAATACTCCTAACCATCTGCCTCAAACTCTAACGACCTTCTCCTAATATTTGTGTAGGATTTTTGATGACTCGTCGCCTTTTTCAACCTCTCTTAAATCACCTTCACCTTATCCGTAGCTTGGTGAAATAAATCATGTCCTATTAACCTTGGTTCACCAACCTCAAACCATCAAATAGAAGATCTGCATCTTCACCCACAAATAGTTTCATATGGAGCAATCTAGATGCTAGAATGAAGAAAGTTGTTTTATTCAAACACAATGAGAGGTAGGTGATCATCTCAATTCCCTTTGAATTCAATAACACAATCCATCAGCATATCTTCTAATGTCGGAATGGTACACTCTGCTTGGTCGTCAGTCTTAGGATAAAAGGCAGTACTTAAGTTCACCTTTGAACCCTAACCTTTCTAAAAAGATTTCCTTTATTTGAAATAATAGAGACTAAAACTCCATGCAGTCTTACCACCTCTTGAATGTACATTTTAGCATAAGTCTCTGCCGAATGGGTAGTATTTACCGATAATACCGAGCTGACTTTGTCATTCTATTGACGATCACCTAAATAGAATGATGATGTTTGCGAGATCTAGGTAAACATGTGTTAGTAACACCCTGTATCCAAAAAAGTACAAAAAATGCAGATTTTTAGAAGGTGCAGGTGCCAGCGACAAAGCCAACTATGGACTCTAAGTCGACTCTGCCTATGGGAAAGCTCACTCTCAGTTCCAAGTCACAAATGACGGTTGACTAGTACAGACCGTTACTCGACTAACGATTAGTCAATCAACTCCAATGATTAATCAACTTACTTTTAATTTTCATTCGCAAATGACGGTCCGTCAGCCGACTCCTTTGATTTTCCAGCTTACTTTCAACTCTCAGTCACCAATAATGGTCGACTCGTACGGTCTGTCAGTCGACTCACCGTCCCTCTGTTGACTCCGTCAATTCTAGAACTGACTTCTAACTTTTAGTTACAAATTATTGTCGACCAGTATAGACTGTTAGTCGACTTACAATCTGTCAGTCGACTCTGACAGCTTTTAAGTCAGGAGTCTTTTAGTCTTTTCCTACTTTTTTTGAACCTTAAGATACATCGTTTTGATCCAAAATCATCATATTATAGTAAGTTGAATCCTAGAAACATAAGTAAAACTTACCTAAGACAATATCATAAATCAAAACTGTAATGACCTGTTTAGTCATTTTGAGCAGCAGATTTTCTTTTGGAAAAAAAAACAGGCTGAGGTGACGGACCCCACGACGGACCGTCATGAGCACGATGGACCGTTGCAGGGTCTCGTTTCAAAACACTTAGAAAATCTGAAATTGGGTACTGAAAATTGACTCTCTCAACTTCGTAACGAAATGGCAGGACGGACCGTCACAGAGTCTTCAGTGAAAATCCAGTCTCTGAACCTTGCGACGACTTGCAGGACGGACCGTCACAGGCACGACGGGCCATCGTAGGTTGCGTAATCCCAATCTGAGTCGGATTTCCTTAATTGTTTTAAGGGGCATTTTTGACTATTCCTGCTTTAATTATATAGTTAGTGGGTTAATGTTAATTAATCTAATTACTTGGGAATTAAAAGAGGTAACCTTAAGTTAATTAGTGGGTTATTATTGCCATCTTTTATTCTTAATTATATGCTAATTAGGGTAAAAGAAAGAGGGTTTTGAATAAAGAAAATAGAAAGAACAAGAGAAAGAGAGAGAGAGAGAGTCGAACGAGAAACGAATAGAAACAAAGCTTGGAAATTGCTTGCTTGATCACTAATCTTCGGTGGAGGTAGGTTATGGTTTCTGTTACGATATTCGTAGTAAACTCTTAATACCGAATGATATGTATTGATAATATTGTAAACCCTGCTATGTGCTTAATTGTATGCTTGCATGAATGTAATTATATAATTGTGATTATATAAGCATGATGAAGTTATTGAATCCCAAATCTTGCAAAACCCTAATCTCTCTGTTAATAATGAGGCCTTGCTATAAAAGAAGGCGCGATGAACTAAAATAATGATATTGATGATGCCTTGGTAAGAAAGAAGGCTTGATGAATTAATAGAAGGAGATTAGGGGATCGGGTGTCACGAACCGACATGTAGATTTAGGGGATCGGGTGTTACGAACCGACACGTAGATATAGGGGAGCAGAGTGTCACGTACCGACACAAGAGGATTAATAAATATGAGGGAGCGGAGTGTCACGTACCGACACAAGAGGATTAATGAATATGAGGGAGCGGAGTGTCACGTACCGACACAAGACAAATAAAGATAATGAATCTTGAAAGATGGTAATATACTCAATCTAATGAACATAATTCCCAAATGAGTATGGTATTGAGGCTTGAGTCCTCATGTGTAAACTTGACGGTAATTGTCAATGATATAATACTTGTTGTTGCTACATGTTGAGTATCATAGTTGATTTTATGATATTACTTGGTATATATTGATTTCTATTTTGAGTTGGCCGATGATATATACTCAGTACCCGTGTTTTGTACTAACCCCTACTTTTATGTTTTCTTCTTGTTTATTTGTGGAGTGCAGCAAACGTGCCGTCATCTTCAACTCAACAGTAACTCTAGCCAGTCTTCATTACTCCGGATATCAGGGTGAGCTAATGCTTCTAGCTTGGACTGGATCTTCATCTTCATGTCTTGATGCCTTGAAGTTCCGGCATAGACTAGCTTTTATGTATTTTTAGCTTCTTAGAAACTCTTAGATTTAGTAATTTGATCATAGATGTTCTTGTGATGATGACTTCCAGATTTTGGGAAATAATAGTTATTGAATTAGTTTTTATTAATGAGTATAAGTCTTTCACATTACTTTATGTTGATATTACATTGAAATGTTAAGGTTTAGATTGGTTGGTTCGCTCACATAGGAGGGTAAGTGTGGGTGTCAGTCGCGACTCAGTTTTGGGTCGTGACAAACTTGGCATCAGAGCATTAGGTTTGTTGGTCTCATCACACAAGAACGAGTCTAGTAGAGTCTTAAGGAACAGTAGGGGGACGCCTTTACTTTTCTTTAAGAGGCTATAAGACTTAAGGAAAATTCCATTCTTTCTTTCTTTCTTTCATGCTATTACTTGGGTCCAATTGGTATCTAGGTGATACAAATTGGTATCTAACCATCTTCACTCTATTTTGCAGATGGTCAGAACTAGAGCAACGACTACGCCAACACCAACACCAGCAAGGCAGGATATAACTGAGCCAGCCACCGAGGCTGTGGCTCGAGGAAGAGCAACGACAAGAGGCCGTGGTAGAGGTCGTGGGAGGACGTCCTCTAGAGGAAGAGGACGAGCACCTAGCCCATCTGATACTAGGGCAGTGACTCCTCCACCGACTGAAGAAGTAGTAAGAGAGGGTGAGAAAGGGGAAACTAAACAAGTGCAAAATGAGGAATTGCCACCCCAACCTACCCCAGAGATGATCAATCAGGTTCTCGCTTATCTTAGTGGGTTGTCTGATTAGGGTCAGGCCCCTCCAGTGTTTTCTACACCAACACCTCCAGTTTCAGAGGTACAACATGCAGCCACTATGGCTCCTCGTATGGATGCCTCATTGGACATAAGCACGTTTCCATGTCTGACTACTGGGCCTATAATGACAAATGATCAGCATAAACTTTTCAGTTAGTTCTTGAGAACCTCCAGTCTTCAAGGGTGCTGAATCTGAGGATGCTTACGATTTTCTGGTTGACTTTCATGAGCTACTACATAAGATGGGTATAGTAGAACGGTTTGGTGTTGTGTTCGTGAGTTATCAGTTTCAAGGGAACGCCAAAATGTGGTGGTGGTCACATGTTGAGTGTCAACCAACGGAGGTACCACCTATGACTTGGGCCTCATTCTCTAACTTGTTTATGGAGAAGTATATCCCATGGACTTTGAGGGATAGGAAAAGTGATGAGTTCTTGAGCCTAGAGCAAGGTAGGATGTCGGTCAATGCATATGAGGCTAAGTTTCGTGCACTATCCAGATATGCCACTCAACTTTGTTTCAGTCCACAAGAGCGAATTCATCGTTTTGTGAAGGGGTTGAGGTTAGAATTGCGGATTTCAGCCTTACAGGTAGCGGCTACGGCAAAATCCTTCCAAGAAGTGGTAGATTTCGTGGTAGAGGTGGAAGAAGTGAAGTCAGATGAATTCACCATGGCATCAAAATCAAAAAGGTTTCGAAAGGGAGGTTAGTTTAATGGTTCTTACTCTAGAGGACAGGGTTCCGGAGGCTACTCAGTTCGACCCATTCAGTCTTCACTACAGACTGTAGTTGGGGGTCCACCTCAGACCGGTCAACACTTCTCTGAGAGACCTATGCTTGACTCTAGAGAGTGTTATGGATGTGGGAAGACTGGACATATTAGGAGGAAAATTCCCAAACAGATTTATAGACCCCCAATAGCTAGAGGTAGAGGTGGTCATGGTAGAGGCCGTTATTCTGGAGGACGTGGTGGTCGAGGTAATGGTGGTCACCAAAATGGCCGAGGTGATGGGCAAACTGGAGACACTACATCACAACATGGTAGGGGCAATGGACAGACAAATGATAGGGCCCATTGTTACGCTTTCCCTGGCGGTCTGAAGCGGACGCATCTGATGCTGTCATCACAGGTAATCTTCTGGTTTGTGATTGCATAGCTTCTGTATTGTTTGATCCTGGATCCACATTTTCTTATGTATCTTCCTCATTTGCTAATGGTCTAAATTTACATTGTGAATTACTTGATATGCCTATTCGTGTTTCTACTCCGGTGGGTGAGTCTATGGTAGTTGAAAAGGTATATAGGTCTTGTTTGGTGAACTTTGTGGGGAGAAACACTTATGTAGATTTGGTTATCTTAGAAATGGATAATTTTGATGTAATTCTGGGTATGACTTGGCTTTCTCCGCAATTCGCGGTCTTGGATTGTAATGCTAAAACGGTGACGTTAGCCAAGCCTGGGACAGATCTGTTAGTGTGGGAGGGTGACTACACTTCCAATCCGGTGCGTATCATCTCCTTTCTTCGTGCTAAGATAATGGTTAGTAAAGGGTATTTAGCTTTGTTGGCACATCTCAAGGATGACACTACCCAAGTACCTTCGATTGAGTCGGTTTCGGTGGTCCGTGAGTTTCTGGATGTGTTCCCTGCAGACCTTCGTGGTATGCCACCAGATAGGGATATTGACTTCTGTATTGATCTTGAACCGGGTACTCGCCCCATTTCTATACCCCCTTATAGAATGGCTCCCGCGGAGTTAAGAGAGTTAAAAGCACAACTTCAAGAGTTGTTGAGCAAAGGCTTCATTAGACCAAGTGCATCTCCTTGGGGTGCTCCGGTTTTGTTTGTAAAGAAGAAGGATGGGAGTTTTCGGATGTGCATAGACTACCGGCAATTGAACAAGGTAATCGTAAAGAACAAGTATCCTCTTCCTCGCATTGATGACTTGTTCGATTAGTTACAAGGTGCTTGTGTCTTCTCTAAGATTGACTTGAGATCCGGCTATCATCAATTGAAAATACAGGTAACGGATGTGCCAAAGACCGCTTTTAGAACCAGGTATGGGCATTATGAATTTGTAGTGATGTCTTTTGGTCTTACGAATGCCCCTGCTGCGTTCATGAGTTTGATGAACGGGATTTTTAATCCATATTTGGATCTCTTTGTGATCGTATTTATTGATGACATACTGATATACTCTAAAAGTAAGGAGGAACATGAGGAGCATTTGAGAATAGTATTGGAAATGTTGAGGGAGAAAAAGCTTTATGCCAAGTTCTCTAAGTGTGAGTTTTGGCTAGATGCAGTGTCCTTCTTGGGGCACGTGGTTTCTAAGGATGGAGTGATGGTGGATCCTTCTAAGATTGAGACAGTGAAGAATTGGGTAAGACCTACTAATGTGTCAGAAATAAGGAGCTTTGTTGGGTTAGCTAGCCACTACCGCCGATTTGTCAAGGGATTCTCTTCTATTGCCTCCCAACTGACGAACTTGACTAAGCAAAAGGTTCCATTTGTATGGTCGGATGAGTGTGAGGAAAGCTTTCAGAAGCTCAAGACTTTGTTGACTACTACACCAATTCTCACCTTGCCATTGGAAGGTAAGAATATCATTGTCTATTGTGATGCATCCTATTCAGGTTTGGGTGCAGTACTAATGCAAGAGAAGAATGTGATTGATTATGCTTCAAGACAATTAAAAGTGCATGAACGTAACTATCCAACTCATGATTTGGAATTGGCCGCGGTAGTGTTTGCATTAAATCAATGGAGACACTATTTATATGGGGTTAAGTGTGAGGTCTATACGGATCATCGTACCTACAGTATGTCTTTACTCAGAAAGATTTGAACTTGAGATAGAGGAGATGGATGGAACTACTGAAGGACTACGACATCACTATTTTGTATCATCCGAGGAAGGTGAATATTGTAGCGGATGCTTTAAGTAGAAAGGCGGGAAGCATGGGAAGTCTAGCTCACTTGCAAGCTTCTAGACGCCCATTGGCTAGAGAAGTTCAGATTCTGGCTAACGACCTTATGAGATTAGAAGTAAATGAGAAAGGAGGATTTTTAGCTTGTGTGGAGGCAAGATCTTCCTTTCTTGACAAGATTAAGGGAAAGCAGTTTAATGATGAAAAATTGATCCGGATCCGAGATAAAGTGTTGCAATGAGAGGCTAAAGAAGCGACAATCGATGAGGAAGGTGTTGCGAGGATTAAGGGAAGGGTATGTGTACACCGCGTCGATGATTTGATCAACACTATTCTGACAGAGGTTCATAGTTCAAGGTATTCGATACATCCGGGTGCAACAAAAATGTACCGTGACCTAAAGCAACACTTTTGGTGGAGTAGAATGAAGCGTGATATTGTGGATTTTATTGCCAAATGTCCAAACTTTCAACAAGTAAAGTATGAACACCAAAGGCCCGGAGGAACACTTCAGAGAATACCCATTCCTAAATGGAAGTGGGAAAGGATTGCAATGGATTTCGTGGTTGGTCTTCCAAAGACATTGGGAAAGTTTGATTCTATTTGGGTAATTGTTGATAGGTTAACTAAGTCTGCTCATTTCATTCCGGTCAAGGTGACTTACAATGCAGAGAAGTTAGCCAAACTTTACATCTTGGAACTGGTGCGATTGCATGGGGTTCCACTATCCATTATATTAGATAGAGGTACGCAGTTTACTTCTAAGTTTTAGATAACATTGCATGCGGAATTGGGTACTAGGTTTGACCTTAGTACTGCGTTCCATCCTCAGACCGATGGTCAGTCTGAGCGAACGATTCAAGTGTTGGAGGATATGCTTCGTGCATGTGTGATAGAATTTGGTGGTCAGTGGGATAGCTTCTTACCCTTAGCAGAGTTCTCCTACAACAATAGCTATCACTCAAGCATTAATATGGCCCCATTTGAGGCACTATATGGGAGAAAATTTAGGTCTCCCATTGGGTGGTTTGATGCATTTGAAGTTAGGATTTGGGGTACTGACCTTCTGAGGGAATCGTTAGACAAAGTGAAATCTATTCAAGAAAAGCTTCTAGTGGCGCAAAGTAGACAGAAGAAGTATGCAGATCGGAAGGTTAGAGACTTGGAGTTTATGGAGGGTGAACAAGTCTTGTTGAATGTTTCGCCAATGAAAGGGGTGATGCGGTTTGGTAAGAGAGGTAAACTTAGCCCAAGGTATATTAGTCCATTTGAAGTACTTAAGCAAGTAGGGGAGGTGTCTTATGAGTTAGCCTTGCCTCCAGGGCTGTCCGGAGTGCATCCGGTATTCCATGTGTCAATGTTGAAAAGATACCATGGGGATGGAAACTACATTATCCGTTGGGATTCTGTTTTGCTTGATGAGAACCTGTCTTATGAGGAGGAACCTGTTGCCATTCTAGATAGAGAAATTCGCAAGTTGAGATCAAGGGAGATTGCATCCATCAAAGTTCAATGGAAGAATCGACCCATTGAAGAAGCCACTTGGGAGAAGGAGGCAGATATGCGAGAAAGATACCCACATCTGTTTACAGATTCAGGTACTCCTTTTCGCCCTTGTTTTCCTTCTTATGATCGTTCGGGGATGAACGATGGGTAAATTGATATCTATTGTAACGACCTGTTTAGTCGTTTTTAGCAACAGATTTTATTTCTGGAAAAAAAATAGGCTGAGGTGACGGACCCCACGATGGACCGTCATGGGCATGACGGACCGTCGCAGGGTCTCATTTCAAAACACTTATAAAATCTGAAATTGGGTAATGAAAATCGACTCTCTGAACTTCGTAACGAAATGGCAGGACGGATCGTCATAGGTGTGACTGACCGTCACAGAGTCTTCAGTGAAAATCCAGTCTCTGAACCTTGCGACGACCTGCAGGATGGACCGTCACAGGCACGACGGGCCATCGCAGGTTGCGTAATCCCGGTCTGAGTCGAATTTCCTTAATTGTTTTAAGGGACGTTTTTGACTATTCCTTCTTTAATTATATAGTTAGTGGGTTAATGTTAATAAGTCTAATTACTTGGGGGTTAAAAGAGGTAACCTTAAGTTAATTAGTGGGTTATTATTGCAATCTTTTATTCTTAATTATATGCTAATTAGGGTAAAAGAAAGTGGGTTTTGAATAAAGAAAATAGAAAGAACAAGAGAAAGAGAGAGAGAGAGTCGAACGAGAAACGAAGAGAAACAAATCTTGGGAAATTGCTTGCTTGATCACTAATCTTCGGTGGAGGTAGGTTATGGTTTCTCTTACTATATTCCTAGTAAACTCTTAATAGTGAATGATATGTATTGATAATATTGTAAACCCTGCTATGTGCTTAATTGTATGCTTGCATGAATGTAATTATATAATTGTGATTATATAAGCATGATGAAGTTATTAAATCCCAAATCTTGCAAAACCCGAATCTCTCTGTTAATAATGAGGCCTTGGTATAAAAGAAGGCGTGATGAACTAAAATAATGAGATTGATGATGCCTTTGAAAGAAATAAGGCTTGATGAATTGATAGAAGGAGATTAGGGGATCGGGTGTCACGAACCGACACGTAGATTTAGGGGATCGGGTGTCACGAACCGACACGTAGATTTAGTGGATCGGGTGTCAGGAACCGACACGTAGATTTAGGGGATCGAGTGTCACGAACCGACACGTAGATTTAGGGGATCGGGGGTCACGAACCGACACGTAGATTTAGGGGATCGGGTGTCACGAACCGACACGTAGATTTAGGGATCAGGTGACACGAACCGACACGTAGATTTAGGGGAGCGGAGTGTCACGTACCGACACAAGTGGATTAATAAATATGAGGTAGCGGAGTGTCACGTACCGACACAAGACAAATAAAGAACATGAATCTTGAAAGATGGTAATATACTCAATCTAATGAACATAATTCCCAAATGAGTATGGTATTGAGGCTTGAGTCCTCATGTGTGAACTTGACGGTAATTGTTAATGATATAGTACTTGCTGTTGCTACATGTTGAGTATCATAGTTGATTTTATGATATTACTTGGTATATATTGATTTCTATTTTGAGTCGGCCGATGATATCTACTTAGTACCCGTGTTTTGTACTGACCCCTACTTTTATGTTTTCTTCTTGTTTATTTGTGGAGTGCAGCAAACGTGCCGTCATCTTCGACTCAACAGTAACTCTAGCCAGTCTTCATTACTCCAGATATCAGGGTGAGCTAATGCTTCTAGCTTGGACTGGATCTCCCTCTTCATGTCTTGATGCCTTGAAGTTCCGGCATAGACTAGCTTTTATGTATTTTTAGCTTCTTAGAAACTCTTAGATTTAGTAATTTGATCATATATGTTCTTGTGATGATGACTTCCAGATTTTGGGAAATAATAGTTATTGAATTGGTTTTTATTAATGAGTTTAAGTCTTCCGCATTACTTTACGTTGATATTATATTGAAATGTTAAGGTTTAGATTGGTTGGTTCGCTCACATAGGAGGATAAGTGTGGGTGCCAGTCGCGGCTCGGTTTTGGGTCGTGACAAAAACATAGAAAATGTGAAGCAAGAAAGGAGAAAAAGGTCAAGAACCCTAGTTCAAGAATTTATAGCAAGGTTCAAGCAGTTCCAACCCCAAAATCTATATATTTCTCAGTTAATTTAATCACCAGGTATATGGGGATTTCACTAGTGGTTACTTTCACCCATTAGATCCCGAGTTTTCAGTCAGTTCTTTATTCTCTTTTCATGATTAAAGCTAGGGTTTCTAGAATTACAGCAGGTCATCACAAATTAGTTAAATGTATGTTCCAAATCAGATTGTAAAGTTATTATTCAAATTAACGCATGAATCCAGAAACTTAGTTAAGTATTTCTTTAGTTCTGGAATTACACATTGTTAACCAGTATTTACAGAAACTCTATAATGATATGTTAATCAGTTAATTCATTGGGAGTAGTATAATATCGAGTTGGATTAGAGTTCAGCTTACCCAATAGCCCCATAACTACTAGCCAGGTAGGTTGTATGTCCCCTCTGTGGGCATCAGTTTAGTGATCACACTAGCATGTCTTTATATCATTGGCAGGGTATATTGAATCCTCTCTATGGGGCATATACATCGGACTCCACATTTAGCTCATGTTGCTTTATTATTGTTTATTTTTAGCTCCCACAATTCAGTCATACTCTATAATATTGACCATATTTATAGTTCAATTAGTATTAAATCTCAACATATTATAATTTGGTCATCGAATCAAGTTAGCTTAGAGTTAAGTATATCTTATTCAAAATATTTTTCTTTATTTTGTGCTTATTCAATTATGTTTTATTTTTGCTTTAATATATCCTACATGCTCAGTACTTTCCACATACTAATGCATACGTGCGCTACATGTTCTCATGATTTAAGTTCAGGTTTTCAACATCCAGATCGTGCTTAGATCGTTTTCCTATCTCAAATTCAGTAGATTCAGTAGTGAGTCCTCATTTACCGAGGACAATAGTCATGATTTTTTTTTAGTATTTAATCCTTTAGTTTGAGTTTTTGATAGATTTAAGTGGGGTTTTTCCCAACATTTCTAGGCAATTATAGAAGCTACTTTCAGATATAGCTAGTTTCAGCTTATTGTGGAGTTAATAACCTCTTTGTATTAACCTCAACAGTATTTCAAATTTCTTACTTATAGTGTATGGGTATTCCCCATATTTTCATTTACAATTATGATTTTGCTTCCACATCAGTTTAATTCCTTTAATATTCTCATGACATGCCAACAGGATTAGCATGATCACTTGTGGTCCTAGGTATCGTGTCGCATCTCAACGGTAGCTCATGGCATGAAAAACATTTCAGATCCATAGATTTAACTGTCATAGGATATATGAAAAGCCATATTAATTAGAGTCGTTTTTATGGGTATGAAGAACACCACATCTAATGTGAGAGAGGCTATGGAGTGTTCTAGGAAAAACCTCACTTTCTTGTTATTCTTACCGTGCATAAGGTATGATTTAATTTCATTCTAACTTTACATTTTATGTTTCTGATCATGCCTCCTCATAGATCTAGCGCAAGGAATGCAAATGCAGTTTCACCAGTCCCAGATCACGAAGTCTCTAATGCTGAATTTAAGAATGCCATTCAGATATTGGCTCAGAGTGTCGCCAACCGGAACAATCAGTGAGTTCAAGCTCCTCTAAATATAAATGGTAGATCAGCAACATGCAGGGTCTGTGACTTAGGTGGGATGAATCCTCCTTAGTTCATAGGATCACAGACTAGTGAGGATCCCCAAAATTTGTTAGATGAGATCACGAAGATCTTTTAGGTGATGCAGGTCATTGGGAATGATCGGGTTGAGTTGGCATCATACCAGTTGAAAGATGTGGCTTATATCTGGTACACTCAGTGAAAGTAAAATAGGGGTACATATGCAACTTCTATTACTTGGGAGTGCTTTAGTGAGACCTTTATGGATAGGTTTTTCCCAATACTGTTGAGAGAAGCAAAGGCTCAGAAATTAATGAATTTAAGGTAGGGAAACATAATGGTCCAAGAGTATAGGCGCAAGTTTAACCAACTCTCTAGGTATGCGCCTCACGTGGGTGCTGACTCTAGAGCTCAGATTGTTAAGTTATTGTATGGAGTGTCAGATGTGGTGAAAACTTAGTGTAGATGCTATATTACTGGGATATGTGAATATCTTTAGGCTTATGACTCATGATCAGCATGTTGAGGGTGATAATGTTAGGGAACAGGCCAAGGAGAATAAGAAGTCTAGGACTGGGAATTATTACTATTCTCAGCAGAAATCAGGTTGTGTTAATTGCTCGCAGAGTCAGCAAAAGTTTTCATCTCTAGCCCTTCGTCAACTAGTGTTCCATCCTCCAAAAGTAGGTATGAGAAAAAGGTTAGGCACCAAGTTTTACATTTCAGGAATGTTTTAGGCAACAATACTTACAGCACTTTCCCTAAGTGTAGAAAGAACCATCCAGGAGAGTGCCTCACAGGAAAGAAAGGATGCTTTAGGTATGGTCAGTCTGGTCACATGTTAAGGGATTCCTTCTTGATAGTGTCAAAAAGGTTGTAATGATTGACCTTAGTCTACAACTTCAGCAGCACCAACATGTCACCTAACTCAAGAAGGTAATTCATCTGGTACACAGGGAATTCAGTGCCAAAATAGGTTGTATGCTCTTAAGGATCGCTAGGATCAAGAAGGTTCTCATTATGTAGTCACTGCTACATTATGAGTCTTTGACCGTGATGTTTATGCATTGTTAGGTCCAGTGGCTACTCTTTCCTTTGTAACCCCTTACATAGCATTACAATTCAGTGTTAGTCCAAAAAATCTCTCAGAACCTTTCTAAATCTCTATTCAAGTTGGTAACCCAAATATAGCTAGATGGGTATACAGAAATTGCCCTGTCATGTTCTCTTTAAAGGTCACCTCAGTCGATCTTGTAGATTTAGAAATTTTAGACTTTGATGTCATTCTAGGCATGGATTAGTTACATTCCTGTTATGCGTCAGTCAATTGTAGAACTAGGATTGTCATTTTTAGTTTCCAGATTAACTAATCTTTGAATAGAAGGGTAGCAGCTTAGCACCTATGGGTCAATTCATTTCTTACTTTAGGATAGAATGATGATCTCTGAGGGTTATCTCTATTATCTAGATTTCCCTAAGGATTCTACCTTTGAAACCCCAAATCTTTAGTCAATTCCACTAGGCAGTGAGTTTCAAGAAATGTTTCCCAAAGTCCCCCTCGAAAAAAAGAAAAGACTTTGGAATTTATCCCAACCTATTAGTATTCCTTCCTACATAATGGATCGATCTGATCTCAAGGAATTAAAAAAGAGGATGAAAGACCTTTTACATAAGAGCTTCATCAGACTTAGTATTTGGCAATGGGGTACACCAGTGTTGTTTGTAAAGAAGAAATATGATTCTCTCAGAATGTGTATTGACTATAGACAGTTTAATAAGGTCACAGTAAAGAATAAGTATCCCATCCCTAGGATTGATGACTTGTTTGAGCAACTTCAATGTGCTAGCCATTTCTCAAAGATATACCTCAGATCATGTTATTATCAGCTTAGATTCAGAGATAGTGACATTCCAAAGATAGCCTTCAGAACTCGGTATGGTCATTATGAGTGTGAATTAATGTCATTTGGACTAACCAATGTGCCTACAAATTTTATGGATTTCATGAAAAAAGTATTCAAACAGTACTGGGACTTGTTCGTTATCATCTTTATTGAAGATATCATTATTTAATCTATGATTGAGGAAGAACATGTGAGTCATCTAAGAGTTCTTCTGCAGACTCTTAAGGATCGCCAATTATTTGCTAAGTTTAGAAACTCTGAGTCTTGGTTGCAATCCGTTCATTTCCTTGGTCACATTGTATCTCGCGAGGGGATCCGGGTGGATTCATAATAGAAGCATTGTAACAATGGCCTAGACCTACCTCTGCTATAGATATCAAAATTTTCATAGGTCTAGCGGGTTATTACAGAAGGTTCGTGGAAATATTCTCATCCATATCCTCACCATTTACTAGGTTAACCAGTAAGATGATCAAGTTTTAATGGTAAGATGATTGTGAGAAAAGTTGTGCCGAATTGAAAACAAGATTGACTATAACTCTTATATTGTCTCTATCAGAGGGTTTAGATGGTTATGTAATTTACTTTGATGCATTTATAATTGTCCAAGGTTGTGTGTTGATGCAGCGATATAAGGTTATAGCTTATGCCTCTAGAAAACATAAGGTTCATGAGAAAAACAATCAAACTCATGACGTGATCTTGTAGCAGTGGTGCTTACACCCAAGATATGGAGACACTACTTGTATGGTTTTCATGTAGATTTGTTCACTGACCATGAGATTCTTCAGAATGTGTTCACCTAGAAAGAGTTGAATCATCTCCAGAAGAGATGGCTTGAGTTCCATAAGGATTATGATATGAGATTGCATTACCATCATGGTAAGGCGAATGTAGTAGCAGATGATCTTAGTATATTATATATGGGTAGTGTAGCCCATGTTGAGGAATAAATAAAGGAGCTACTGAAGGATGTCATAAGCTTGCTCACTTAAGAATTTACCTTATGAGCATATCCGATAGTGGGTGTAACAGTTAAGAATGGGGAAGAATCTTCTTTGATAGTGGAGGTTAAGGAAAAACAAGGTAGTGATCCAATCTTTCTTGAACTTAAGGGTGCAATAGACAATCAGAGAGTGGAGGTTTTCTGCCAAGGGGGAGATGGTGTACTTCTCTACCAGGTAGATTGTGTGTTCCTGATGTGGATGAGTTGAGAAAGCATTTCCTTGAACAAGACCATAAATGAAGATATTCTATTCATCCAGGTGCCACTAAGATGTATAACAATATGCGAAAAGTTTATTGGTGTAATGGCATGAAGAGGGATATAGCAAATTTTGAGTTTGCCTACAATAATAGCTACCATTCCAGAATTCAGATGGCCCATAATGAGTCTTTGTATAGGCGTAGATGTAGATCTCCTGTTGGTTGAATTGAATTCGGTGAAACAACTTTGATAGGGACAGATCAGTCTGTTATGCTATGAAAAAAAATTCAACTCATTAGATATTGACTTAAGACAACTCAAAGTCATTAGAAATCTTATGCAGATGTAAGAAGAAGGGACTACAGTTCCATGTTGATGATTGTGTTTCCTGAAAGTGTCACCTATAAAGGGGGTGATGAGATTTGGCAAGAAAGGGAAGCTTAGTCCAAGAAACGTAGGACCTTACAAGATCTTGAAAAGGGTTGGCAAGGTGGCATATGAGTTAGAGTTAGCAGCAGAACTAGCAGCAGTGCATCTAGTCTTCCACATCTCATTCTTGAAGAAATGTGTGGGTGATCCCGCGTCTGTGGTGCTATTAGAGTGTTTGGTGGTGAAAGATAATCTTTCTTTTGATGATGTACCAGTTGAGATTCTTTACCATTAGGTTAGAAGGTTGAGAAACAAAGAAGTCGCTTCAGTTAAGGTTTTGTCGAGGAGTCATGAAATAAAGAAGTCTCTTCAGTCAAGGTTTTGTAGAGGAGTCAGTCCATAGAGGGAGATACTTGAGAAGCAGAAGTAGCCATGAAATCCAAGTATCCTTACCTCTTTCCTTCCAATTCCACTCCAGCTTGAGGTAACATTTTTCGGTCATTCATGCATGAATTCAGCCTTAGAATTATGTTACCTCAGTTTGTACTTGCATTTTTAGCGTATTTGCATGTTTTGGGAACTCCATTCAGTCAGAAACTCAATCCTCGGTGTTTTGTAGTAGGGATTACATCTCTCCCTTTATTTAAGCTAGTATAGTCATCATTCGAGGATGAATGGTACCAAGATGGAGATAATGTAACATCCCATATCCAAAAAAATACAAAATATATAGATTTCAAAAGTTACAGGTGCCAGCGACAGAGCCAACTATGAACCGTCAATAGACTTAAGGTTCTTCAGTTAACTCTGTCTATGGGATAGCTGACTCTCAATTCCAAGTCATAAACTAAGGTCGACTAGTACAGACCATAGATTGATCACTTACCTCTAGTTCTTAGTCGCAAACGATGGTCGACCAATATGGATGGTCAGTCGACGAACGGTCCGTTAGTCGACTTCATCAATTTGCCAACTGTCTTTCAACTTTCGTCACAAACGATGGTCAACCAGTACGGTTGGTAATTTGACTCCGTCAATTATCCAACTAACTCTGAACTCTCAGTCATAAACAACAATCCACCAGTATGGATCATCATTCGTCGTACGGTCAATGAGTGGACTCCGTCATTCACTCCGATAACTTTTATGTAAGGAGTCTTTTTGTCTTTTCCTACTTTTTTCAAACCCTAAGATACGTTGTTTTGACCCTAAATCATCAGACTTTAGTCAGTTTAATCCTAGAAACATAACTATAACTTACCTAAGTCAAAATCATAAATCAAAATTTAGAAAATTAGAACCAATAAAAGAGAAAAAAGTGAAAACCCCTAGTTAGAGAACGCAGCAAGGTTCCAACAATTCCAGCACCAAAATCTAAATATTTATCCATAAATTTCATCACCAGGCATGTGGGATTTTACTAGTGGGTCTATTTCACCAATTAGATACCTAGTTTTTAGTCATTTCTTGATTCATTTATTGCGACTAAACCATGGGTTTCTAGAAGTACAACACATCATCACAAATTAGTTAAATATATGCTCCAAATCCGATTGTAAAGTTATTATTCAATTTATCGCCTAAATTCTAGAACCTTATCTATGTATTTATTTAATTCTTGAATTACACATTCTAGGTTGGGTATTTCAGTTACTTCAGATATACATGCTCAATTAATAATGCATCATTATCAGATAAATTGTTGCATTCTCAGTTTGCATGTTCAGTTTTAAGCAAGTATTTATTGAAATTCATTCATAATATGTTAATCAGTTAATTGGGAGTAGCATAATATCGAGTTGGATTAGGGTTCTGCATACCAAATAGTCCTGGAACAACTAGCAAGGTAGGTTGTAAGTCCCCTCTTAATGGGGAGTATACATATGACTCCACATTTAGCTCATGTGGTTTTATTATCGGTTAGTATTAACTGCACAGTTCAGTCAGACTCTATTGTATTGACGATAATTACAGTTAAGCTAGCATTTAGTCTCAGCATGTTTTAAATTTGGTCATTGCATCTATTTAACTCATAATTGATTATATCATGTTCAAAACATTTTACTTGTTTTTGTGCTTGTTCAGTTATGTTTCATTTCAGTTTTACTCTATCCTATATGCTCAGTACCTTCCATGTACTACGCACACATGCGCTACATCTTCTTATGACGTAGGTTCAGGTTCTCAACATCCTAATTGCGCTTAGATCGATATTTGATCTCTAGTTCTGTAGATTCATTGGTGAGTCCTCATTCTCCAAGGATAATAGTCATGAGTTTCTTTTTTCAGTATTTAGTCTTTTCGTTTCAGTTTTTTCTAGACTTAGCTAGGGTTCGTCCCAACATTTCTAGTCAGTTATAGAGGCTACTTTCAGACATACTTAGTTTCAACTTAGTGTTGAGTTAATAACTTCTTTGTATTAACCTCATCAGCATTTCAAATTTCTTTAAATTATGATTTGGCTTATGCATCAATTTTATTCCTTTATTATGGTCATGATCATACTAGCAGGGTTAGCTTGAGATCACTTGTGGACCTAGGTCCCTTGTCCTTGTCTGGGGCTAGCTCGGGGCATCACAGTGATGAAATATATATTAATCATATCCCACTTCCACTTCGAAAGTTTTATATTCTGAGCTAAACTACCATGCATTGGTGCTCTACTTTAACTTGTTCCCAATTTAGGCACTTGGCAACAAATTAAGTAATTCCCCTCTTCATACCATTTCACCAATATACTTCTTTCAAGTTGATGTACATCTTTGTGGAAGCTGGATTAATGGAGTATTTTGAGTTATGAGTTTTTTCCATTATCCTTTCTTGGAGTCTATCTACGATTAGTAGACACAATATACTTTTGATACTTCAACACACCATCTGTTCCTTGTTAAAAGCTGATACTGTTTTCTTTTGAACATTAGCCTTCAAGTAAAGCAAAATATGATCTTGGTCTTGCTTTTCTTTCACATTTTACACTGGTGATAATTTCGCCCTGTTCGTCGCCACTATTCCTCCTTTGATGGAATCCATATGTCTAACTCCTGGGCTTGCAAGTCTGTGCATGTCTTCTGCTAACTCTCTTTTTTCTTCCTCCACATGAGTTGTAGTATCCATAGATAACCTACTTAAAGCATCGTTAACCACATTAGCCTTATCTGGGTTGTAAAGAATAATCATGTCACATTCCTTTAGTAATTTTAACCACCTCATCTGTCTAATATTGAACTCTCTATGAGTGAACACATATTATCAAATCTTGTGATCAATGAATATAAGCATGAACAACATACAAATGATGACTCAATATCTTCAAAGGAAAAACTACAACAGCCAACTCTAAGTCATGGGATGGGTACTTATTCTCACAAACCTTTAGTTATCTAGAGGCATAACCTATAACTTTGTCATTCTGCATTAATACAGAACACAAGAAAACTCTAGATGCATCACAATACACATCAAATCTTGAGTTCCTTCTGACAAACTCAAAACTGGGTTAGTAGTCAATCACTTCTTCAACTCTTAAAAGCTTTTCTCACAAGCTTCAAACTATTTAAACTTCACTGTTTTGTACATCAACTTCATCAAAGGAGACAAAATGGACGAGACACATTCTACAAATTTTCAAGTTACTAGATAAACCCAAGAAACTCCTAATATGAGATGGAGATGTGGGTATAGGCCAATTTTCTGTTACCTAAATATTTTGGTTATCAACTCTAATACCATCACCAAAAATTATCTACCCATGAATTCCACAGACTCAAGCCAAAACTCGCACTTAAAGAACCAGGCATACAACTCTCAATCCTTAAAAGTCTGAAGAACTATTCTGAGATGACAAATATGATCTTCTTCATTCCTTCAAGAGATAAGTATGTCATTAATGAAGGCGATAATAAACAAATCTAAAGAAGTTTTCAAGACGTTATTCATAATATCTACGAATGTTGCAGGTGCATTGGTCAATCCAAAGGACATGATCAAAAGCTCATAGTGCCCATATCTTGTTCTAAAAGTTGTCTTTGGAATATCACATTGCGTACTCTCAACATGTGGTAGTTTGATCTAAGTTCAATCATTGAAAAACAAAATGCACCCCAAATCTTATTCAAAAGATCATCAATTCTAGGAAGAGGATACTGATTCGTAATGGTAACCTTTTTCAACTATTGTTAATCTATACATATCTTAAGGGATCCATCCTTCTTTCTCACAAATAAGAGCGAAGCCCCGCAAGGTTAGACACTTGGCTAAATGAATCCTTTCTCTAAAAGGTATTTTAACCTCTCTTTTAACTATTTCAACTCTTTTGGTGCTATTTTATATGGCGGAATAGAGATACGACAAGTATTTTGAAGAAGATCTATACCAAATTCTATCTTTCTTAGGGGGACTCCGAGAAGATCATATGAAAAGTCTTGTGGAATCTCTTTTACTATTGGAAATGATTGAATATGAGGTACCTCAACACTTGAGTCATTAACTCAAACTAAGTGATAGACACACCTCTTATAAACTCACTTCCTTTCCTTAAGGTACGAAATGAAATGACCCTAGGCACTGCTAAACTGTTTTTCCACTCTACGACTATCTAATTTGGAAGTTGAAACTTAAGAACTCGAGTTCTACAATTAACTGAGGCATAAAAGGCATGAAGCCAGTTCATACCAAGAATGACATCAATGTCTACCATGTCTAATTCAATTAAATCAGCCATGATACTCTTGTGATTGATGGAAATAGGACAATCACAGTAGAATCTCTCTACTATAATGGACTCATCAACAGGTGTAGAAACACTAAATTGTTCACTAAGTTTATCATGAATAATATCAAAGTTTATTGCAACATATAGAGTTACAAAAGGTAAACTCTCTCATAGGTCTAACAATTTACAAACAGTAATTTCAAAGACTTGAATCATACCAGTGAAAAAATCTAGCGAACTTTCATGCTCTTGGCAATTGGTAAGAGCATATAAGAGGTTTGTTCCTCCGCCTGTTTTGGAAGTAGCTCTTCTAGGTGCAGCCTTTTCTGGTGGAGTAACTGATGAAGACTGGGATCTATTGTCCCCACTATCATTTCCCTGCTTATTCTTTGGAGACTCTATCATGAAATACAAAGTTTGACCACACTAAAAACAACCACAACAACCCTCATGAAAAACAAAAGTGGTTTCAACCATACTTAGCGTAGGCAAGAAGTTTCTACCTCCTTGCGCCATAGTACCTTGTGAATAAGAATATTCAACTCTTGAACTTTGACCATACTACTTAACCTTGTTCTTTGGTGCCGGTGCACTAGTAGATGTTGGAGCAGAACCCTTATGTTTCTTTTGGAAAGATAACCGGTTGGCATTATTCTTCTGCTGTCCAAACTCATTCATTGTCTTAGTTCTCTTGTTTTTGAACTCCTCTCAATCTATTTGCTTCTCTTTATCTACCTTCTGAACATAGACCATCAACCTCGAAATGTCAAATTCTCAAATAAGCATTGCTGGATAGACCTTTTTTCCTGATAAATGTCCTAACCCAAAAACAAATAAAATCGTTATACACCTCATGTCCTTTTCCATCTCTGTAGCATAACTAGATAGTTCAGTGAACTTAACTGATACTCATACACATTTAGATATTCCTTCTTAAGTGTGAGGAAATCACATACCTTGTCCTCTTTTAGCTTTCGAAGAGATAAATGCCCCAAGAAGGCCTGCTCAAAAAAACTACTCGCAGGTGGTGCATCTTACTCTCCGCCCTCTTTCAACTAATGAAACAAAGTTCTAGAAAGAAACTTGAGTTGATAAGAAACTAGCTCAACTCTCTCAAAGTCATCAACATACATCACCTCGAACACCTTCTTCAGTTTATCAGTGAAGCTCTTTGTGTCCTATGTATTGCTCGAACTAGTTAAACTTGGGGGATTCATCCTCAAGAATTCAGGAATCCTCAAAGTGTCAGCCCTTTCTTTTCTAGATTCTCTTTGTTGACAAACTTGATTAGTCATATCCCTATTCAGCATCCTAATTGCCTCTCTGAATAATGACGTTAGCAACTTCTCCAAGGTTTGTACTTCATGTGCATTACATACCCCTTGATCTTGTGGTTCAACATTTCTCCTCGTTGTATGACCTTTGTCTACTCTTTGTGGAGGAATGTCTATCGGAAAACACGTGCCAACACAAATTAGAGAGAAAATTTTTAGAGATCACAATTTAACACACGAAAAGAATAGGAAAGAAGTGGAGAAATTCCTAAATGTTGCAGTGTTATAATTAAAAATATGGTGCACTTCACAATGATAACTAGGACTCTACAAATATGGCTTCATAGACATCGTACAACTCTTGAACGTAGTACTTTGATACAAAGTTTGTCATGCCCCAAGCCTACACCCTGGATGTGGCTGGCACTCGGAGACCATTTCTTTCCCTAAGCGAACCCCTTGCCTAGTTTACATACTCACTGGAACACTTAAGTAAGTGATATAACTCAAAGATTTATAAGTACTTAGCCTAAATAGAAACTCAAGTCTTTAAACAATATTTGAAATGATAATGTTAAGACAATTAAACTTCTAACTGTCCATGAAGCCTCTAAAAACAACTGAGATTAATTTTGGGACATACCCCACATACTAATAAAGAAAGAAATATTCAAAACATTAAAAGTAGTCCTCCGAAATTCAAGGAGGCTTACCAACGGACTATGGAGTACTCAACTAGTTCGATGGTGCACTGGATGCCGATCCTCTTTACATGTGTCTGCATCATGATACAATGCAGTACAACTACAACCAGTACATTGAATGTATGAGTATGCATGTTTAAATGGTAAACAACATAAGATAGAATAAATCTTAAGGAACTAAAGAACTTACCTGGCTCAACTCAACATAAATGACTCATTTTAAATAAAGCAATTTTAAAGCAAGTGAAACATTAAAAAAATTTGTTTAAAACCTGTTGTAAACATTGTATGTATACAAAGACACAATAAGTAACTGAGATATATATAAAAATACAATTAGTTGATGTATATATAATGTAATAACCTCTGTTGGAGATTGTCTACCTGGAAACCATCACTTAAGAGATACAATGATGATAAAACGATCTACCTCACATTGTCAGTGCATCCTATACCAGACCAAAGGTGTAAGACATGAACTAACAATTGGATCCATTATATTATTTATAAAAGGATTCATTTAAAAAGTATGATCTTTTTTTACCCATTTTGGCTTAATAGTTTATGGGAACTGTGAGTTATTTGACCTCTCCACCAATTTGATACTCAATATTACTCCCAAATTATGTTCTCTTATGTTTAAAAATGACATACTTCTTCTGTGATTTGAGATATGCTAAAAACTTAGCTCAAAGTCTATCTTGGAATTCTCAGTTTCCGTGCTTGCTTCAGTTAGAAAGCTATTACTCTTTTCATAAAAGTATCCCAAAGACTCTTTGGAAATCTTAGTTTCCATTCGTATTTAAATATGAAAACATTTATTTAAAACCACTGTAGGAATACATAGTCCCCATATAATCCTTTGAACAAAGTACTTCAACTTTAATATTTACCGAACTTAACTCTTAAGTCATTAAACAAAGTTAAAACATTAGTTAAAAGACTCTTGAAAACATTGATGAACATTACTTGTCTTGACTCTCTACTTTGATCTTGTATCATACTTCAAATTTTACTCTTAGTTGATCTTTGAATTTAATTATAGATTCTATGAGTATTATTTGTTTTGGAGGGATCTCTTGATGTTTAGAAATGATTTCGAAAATCTAAACTTGTGAAAAGTTATGAAATCACTGTCATGGAGAAAGACTGCGATGCAAAGATGCTACTGCAAGAAATCCACGAGGAGTACACGTTCAACTCTTAAATGCGAAGCTTATATCTGCTCACTGAGGGACAAGTTCGAGATGTGGACATATTTCAGGCAAGCTGTCTGACTTTTTCGTTCTTTGTTTTTAAACCCCAATTTTCTAAAACAATAATATCTTCCTCAAAATCATTTTTGATTTTGATACCCAACATTAATACTCATGAACCTAACTCAAAGAAACTCAAAAACTTCACAATTAAGGTCTTAATACTCAAACATTCAACTCAATTCAAGATCACATTTAAGTTCAAGAATAGAAATCAAGAACATCAACTTTCAACCCTTTCAAGAACGGATTTCACTTAATTAAACACGTTTGGCGAGTGGGTGAATGATCCCAATCGCTATTTAGGGATCAGTCCGAAGAAATCCACGATCAATCGATTGTTTCTTGGAAAATTCTTGTTTCTCCTCTTGTTCACCTTTCGCGTTCTTTCTCCAAAAGATCTAACGTTAATCTCAACTTTATAAACTGAACCAAGTCTTATTTTTACCCCAAACAATCCTTTAAAATTAATTAATTTAATTAGGTATTGAAAAGACAATCTTTTTCTTCCCAAATCTTTATTGAACTTTCCTTAATCCACCAGTCTAATTGCAGAAAGGCATAACTCACTTATATGGAGTTGAAAATAGCCAAAACATGGCGGTGTTGAAATGATTGTTCCAAGACCATTCCAACAATATCTGGAACTACACCTAAATCCTCATGAACTAGGAGTTATGATTGTTTAAATTTGACCAAAACTCAACTTTAACTTACTACTAATTTTCCACCAATCCTAATACTTTCCGAAAATGATTATTTTCAAGTTCTTAGCTACTTTCTATCTATTTAACATTGTAACATGTTACATTAAACCATTAATTCAATCCTAAAAATCAACTAATAAACTCAGAAATGAATTGACTTATATTAAAAGTGCATTACACGAATAAAGTTTAATTAGAAGAGAGAATTATGCATGGATTAAAAAGTGTAACTAATGAAATACCAAACAACGATTGATAAAGTGAATTAACTTTATGTCAATAATGAATCAAAAAAGTAGTCTAATAGTAACAAATAATAAACTAAAAAATGAATTAAATTTGTGTTCAAAGTGCATATTACACAATTGAGGTTGAATTAGAATTATAAATTGACAATGAAAAAAGTAACTGAGAATAGACAAGACAATAATTAATAGACTGAATAAATTATGCATTATTCATGAATAAATTATGTATTATTCATGAATAAATTATGTATTATAAGTGTGTGATAAATTATTTTGGTTGTATTTCTAAAAACATGAGTGGTGTTGGTAATATGTTTTGTGCCTATGTTTACAAGTTTTTTCTTAAATTATTTTTGTTCATAAATCACTATGAAAAAAGAGTGAAGTTTACCAAATGTATTATAATATAGTGTTCATGATTTTAATACAATTTAAATTTAATTATGAAACATATGTAATACAACTTTTATTCAATTGTGATATAATTTCATTAACTTTAATTTTTTTCAAGTTTCATTCTAATATTTCTCCTAAATTAATTATAAATTTAATCAAATCCTCTAAATTTGAGATATAAGCTCCAAATGATATTTTCCATTATTTGTCGGAACTACCTATAAAAACTAACCACAAATTCATAAAAAGTAGATAATGAATTCAAAACATTTGTGAAGCACTTTAGGAAACGTTATAAACTTTAGTTTGACTTTCTCTTATGTTCTAGACTAGACTCTTAACTTCATTGAATTGAAGTATGGATTGAAGGTTCATGATTTCATGTGGAAAATTTCATAGTTTTCAACTTGGAGGGTTCATGACAAATTGTGAGTATGAACTAGTTAACTCGAGAACTCAAAGATACTTCTCAACTCAAGACTTTTTGACTTATAGGGTTCATGTTGAATTATGGGCATGAACAACTCAACTCAAATAGAAGGTCTAAGTAACTAGATGGAACTCATGTAAATAAATCTGCTCATTACCTTACTTATTTCCTCAAAAACTTAGTTCAAATCAATAATGGATCTAAAAGAATTCACAATTACACTTAAATGGTTTATTCAACTCCACTCTTAAATCTCCCTTGAGTGTGAATTATGAATTTAAGAGTTATGGTTCATGACATGGAAGATCTCACAATGACAAGGTATACTCATGAATAAATTCTCTTCATCCTCATAATAACTTACTTGAGTCATGAAACAAGTTACAGAAGTTGTAGAAGACTCATCAAAAGGACTCGAATGGAATCTCTCAAAAGGATCGGAAGAACTCTCAAAACTAAATTTTGACTTTACCTTGAATTTGAATTATATTTTCAAGGTTATGATTCATGATATGAATGATTTATAAGTGTATAGAAGTAGTTTAAAGTTTTTAGAATCAAAAGGGGTGAAGATACACTTTAAATGAGCTCAAATGAAGAAACCGGGGGAAAACTGGAGGGGGAAGGCAACCCTTGGGATGCGCCATCCCCTAAAGTACGGATATGGGTTTGGGGCGCTCTGGCAGACATGTCACACCAGGCCCAAACCTAGAAAACTCTGTCAGGCACTTTTGCTCGTTCTCTCACCCTAAATTACCTAAAGCGAAAGGTTACTTTCCCAATAACATAGATTAGATTACTCAACTTAATTACACTCTAATATACTGGAAATAACACTAAAATTACTCAATTATATATCAATAATCATTAAAGCCCAAACACAACAAGATTTAGAATGAAGTTCAAGAAAATCTTTAAACTTTAAGAACAAAATTTCGCTGAAAAATAACATGATTGGCATGTGGGTGAACTAACACAACACTATGGAATATCACAAATTAAACCTCTTAAGGATTAGACCCATGGCAAAAATCTGCAACTAAGTGCACGAACGTCAATGAGCACTTTCATCCTTTCATCTTTTCCCCTCTTTTCTCCTTTTTCCGGTTCTTGAACTACCAACTAAAACCCTAGTTGTGTATTGGGATTTTAAAACTGAACCTAAAAGTATTAGACCTTGAAAATATTACTAAAAACGATGTAAATCTTATTGGGTAAGGAAATGACCTAAATACCCGTAACTATTCTCGGCCAACTTTCTTTAGGGACAACCTAACTTCAAAAGGTCATACCTAACTCATCCAAACTTTAAAATTGTAAAACTTGGAGTCTTTGGATAGATAATTCAAATATATTTCGTATGGTATATTGTATCACACCTTACTCATCCTGTTGTAGGAGTTATGGTCGTTTCAAGTTGACCCAAAACTCATACTTAGCTTAACTCACCAAATTTTAGATTTTTGTTATTTCCAATGTAATTCTTTTTGCAAAACAAGGTAATAAATATAGTGAACTAAACTTAATACTTAATAAACTTTAAATTCCTCAGAAAAATCTACTTACCACGAAGGAGTCTTCGTGTCTTAGCTTAAAAGTTTTCTGGGGTGTTACATTATCTTTCCTTTGGGATCATTCGTCCTCGAATGATAGCTGTACCGACTATGGAATTGGTTACTCTTACTAAGGTCTGCTTATAATGGTACACTTTCAATATATTAAAGCTTAACCCAAATCCTTAGGTTCGGGTTCTATACCTCTCTATTGGAGTCTCATCCCAATACTATTGCTCTTCACTACCACCTTGCTCATCTCAAAAATCCACCTAATGTTTAACAACACCACATTCAATCTTAGTACAATAAGAACTCCATGGACTCATACTAACCAACTCCTTAATAAATTACCGATACTTGACTTGATTTCTCATCATATCATCTCCCCCTTGGGTCTTAATCTTACACTTGAAAGTTATGGACTACGTCTCTAACTTTTGTATATTCTCTTAATGATATTTTACACTTGTGACTTAAGCACACTTCACTTACCTTATATCAAGGTTAGGGTCTTTAATAATCACATTCATTGAAACAAATATCTTAATATCTCACCCTTATGTTGCCATTTTCTTGGATCATGGCACTTACCTCAAATTCAAGCTTAATGTTTATTACTAAACCCGAATGTCGATATGATTGCACTACTTATTACTATACTTCATTTCTAGTATGGACATTTATAAACACTTGTCCACTAGTGCTTCATGACAATTACAAAATCCTTACCTCTCAGTCTACATACTCTAATACTATCGCATTCCACTTCACAACTTAAGTACTGCTTACTCACTTACTTCACATTATCTGTCAATAACTCTTTTATTCTCTAAATAAGAGGTTCTCTTTAAAAAAATTCATAAGCCTAGATTAAATATATCACATTATGAATACACTGGATCTTCTATATATATGTTCACTACTTAGACTTGGTCATTACAAACATAATGACACCTTCTCATGACCCTTTTTTATAAGGTGTATTATAGCTCTTCTTGACTTTCAGTACTTACTCTACCTCCACCTCTTCACAACTCATCACTTCTTAGTCTACCACAAGGGAAACTTTTCATTAATAGTTTATTAAGCGCATAATTATACCAACCTACTTTGCTAAAGTGCATGACTATACCAACCAAGTTTTCCAAAATACCATCTCGTTTTCATATTTCTCTATGCCTCTTTATACTTTCCTTTATCAATGACTCTTTTCACTAGTACTGCTCATGATCTCATAACTCATGCTAATGTTTATAGTGAAAATCATACCCAAGCTCTAAACATACTTCTCAAAAGGGACCTTACCTAATACAAGGCTTAAATAAAGAGTACAACTCACTTTTTTGTCAAATGCACGATTCAAATGAATATGGGTGCATTAATCTAAAACTGAACACTTCACTTACTCTGGGATTCTCTCAAGACCTTCTGGAGTCTCGTGACATCCTCAAAACTTTTTCTAATAAAACTCATCCATAAGGATCTTTGAAGATCACTTTTTGACCACCTCTAGTATGATCGGTATTAAAATGAATAAGAGAACGCACGAGTTAGAATAAATCTCTATGACTTATCTCTTTTAAACTATTAAGAGTATGAAAGAAGGGAGACTTTCTTAAATGTATGTAGTCCCTCATTTATAGAAATGGGGCCCTCATAACCATAAAAAAGATCGTACTGGACATGGCTTCATAGACTCCCTAGGAAAGTTAAAGCTTTGCTCTAATACCATGTTTGCCATGACCCGAGTCAACATTATGGACGTGACCGACCCTTAAAGACCATTGTTGATCCCCAAGCGAACCCTCATCCTGACTAACTACAAGCGGAAGACTAACTTAAGCATGCAAAATCTTAAAACAAAATGAAATTAATAAAACTTAAATACAAACTTTAAGTCCAAATAAAACTCTGTATAATTAAGTATATACATCTGGCCAAAAAAAGACAACTTAAGTCTCTAAAATATTTAACTAAATAAATAAAAACTTCTAAAACTCTATTGTCTATCTATGAAGCCTCTAAATGACAATGATGGAAGTTAGGAAAATACCCATGACCTCCTAACATCTTAAAGTATATGGAATCCTCCGGATGCAAGGAGGCTCACCATAGCTAACTTGAACTATCAGATTTATCAACGAAGCTCCTGTTGATGATCGTGAATACCTTCGTCTTCATCATGAGAAGATGCATTTCGATTGGCTCAGTACGTGGAACGTACGAGCATGTAAGGGGGAATTCTAAGGGATAACATAAGCTTTGATTCTTGAATATAAATGAAACATAATTACCTATTTTCAACTCAACTCAAATCTAGAATAAGATATGCAACTCAAAGATTCGATACTCAACTTCAAAATATATGATACTGATATGCTCAAATTACACCTCTACAAAGAAGTATAAGCGGTCAAATCAAGTATAGAACCCCACTATTAGGTTGGGGTCGATCCCACGAGGAAAATGGTTTAGACTTAACATTAATGTACGATTACTTAGATTTAGTCAAGTTCTTTATGAAAACAGATAATCAAAGGGAGGATTCTGTGAAGCAAAATTCGTTTAATATCTCTAAGTAAACAACTAATAGAAGTAAAACTTTGATTTTTATCAAATTTTTATAGAAACTATGGTGTAAGTGTTCCCCATAGGTTCATTGCATCGTATTCCTAGCTAATAACAATTCTTCCCTAGTTTTTTTTCATGCAAATTGATAAGTTAGGTATATCTAAATCCTTGGTCCGACATTTAGAGAATTTCTCCCTGTACCTTGGTCCAGCTACGTGTGTCTAAGCTACTAAACCCTTACCTTTACTTTATATGAAGTATCATATTCGATGTATGACTTAGTTATTACTTCGCACCAATCGAGACTAGCCTATTAGATAGTATCTCACTAAATCTATGTTGACAATTCTTTTCTTATTAGCTACCTCCTTGGTCCGGTAAGTAGCAATAAAGTGAGTTCTAACCTGTGCACTCGTTAAAAAGGCTTCTAAATGAGAAAATTATTGATGCATGCCTTAACCTATTCGAGAATTTATATTAAGCTAGGTTTAATTTGTTAATCACCCATGATTCCCACAACCATAGTTGTGGCTTTAGTTACACATGCATAGAATAACACAATGCATAGTGGATAAACAATAAATCCAGAATTCACTTTGACATATTCAAATAAAACCTAGAAATTCAACTTGAAACAACCAGAAATCAATTCAAAACCAAATTTGAAAATTTGATTTAATGCTAAAGTTGCAAAACCCAACTCTCCAAAGATAAATAAGAATCAAAGTAATAGAATCCAACCCAAAAAATGAGGTTTGACACCCTATTTACAGAAAACATTGTCCTAAATTAAAGGCAATTAAAATAAGAAAAGTTTTTTAAAAAAAGCGGTTGTAATCATCGACCCCCACAGATGGTCCGGCGATGGAATGACGGGCCATCTATGACCTTCGTGTGTCACCACCGCACTAATCTCAGTTGCCTTCAACGTTTTTTTGTTTTGGAAACCTTTCGTGCAAAAAAAACATAAAAACATGTTTAAACTACTACAAAAAGTCTCTAGACACACACCATTCTTTAAAAAAAAACATTGAAAGTGTCGTGAATCCACAAAACATAAACACCCTCAACTTAAATTCGTTGTTTGTCCTCAAGCGACACACTACGACTCAACACAACACTCAGTACAAAAGTATCCTCTTTTAAACTTTTGCAATTACATGGCTATCAATCCCAACATTTTCTTTGCTTTAGTGGAATCTTCTACTCTTAGGCTTGATAAGCTAACTCATGTCGATCAGACCACGAAATAAACTCACCATGCACTGACACCTCTACTCTTTTGCCTCTCGCCAAGGTACCAACTCTTCGATTTTGCAACTAGTGTCCTCACTTCAAAAGAAATCCTCCTTTTTGACTGGTATTTTAACTTTGGATACATGTATAATTATTCAACACTCACGATCAAAAAAATTCACACCTACTTAGTACTTGTCGCCATAGGCTTGCCCTTATTTTCACTTCTTAATTTCACCACATTAGACTCTAGGATCACGACAGGACTTTCTTGTCATGTAACGTAGGATCACGGTCAGGTATGGTAAATATGGATACATTTTAGTGAATTTCCGCACTCCTTGACATTACGGCTAAGTATCCTACCTCTTTCATTATCTCTTATGCCCTACTTTTCTTTTCTCGTCATCTTTTCGTTGTTTCCTCCTTTGTTCTTTGTGGAAGTGACTCTTTTCAATCAATTGATCATTTTAAATGAGTCACTTATCTTGATCACTTTTTCTTTACTTTTCCAGGTCACTTTTTCTTTACTTTTCCACACTACTCTTTTCATATCCACTTTTCGGGTCATCACTCATAATAGCCACCCTCAACATATAGCTTTTCCATAAGTCGAGATACACATTACAAAAGGTTGGGTGAGGGTCAAGACGAGGTCACTTTCTGCATTAGCCACCCTCAACTAACGCTTTTGGCCTAAGTTGAGATGCACATGACCAAGGAGGGACCAGGGCCAACATATTATACCTAGGGAAGATGAGTTGGTGAAAAAAGAAAGGTCTATTATAGGCTCAAAATATTTGGATAAAAAAAAGATTAACAATTTCATTTTGTTCACTTTATTTTAGGCTAGATGTTTGCTAATTCAAAGAAGGGACTATGATCATTTCCTAGTGATGTAACACAGACTCCTTTTGCAGGACCAACCGGGCGAGTTCTAACTAGGTAGCAATGGTAAAAAAATCAAACTTCCTCACACTCACTTGACACCTCATTAACCTAATATATTGTTAGACAACTAGTTTGAGTGTTCGTTTGAGGGTCATGCAGTGGGTGCATATCTATGTCATGATTAGAGCCAACACATTCAACTTCTTTATACCTATTCATGCAAGTTTTGTTAGAACAGGATATCACTCATTCTTAGACACCATGCTTCACATTTTACTTTCATACTTTGTACAAGTTAGGACATGTCGGTTCGAGATTAAAGTAATTAGTCTATTGGGGAAAAAAGAATACAAGCAAGAAAACCCCGAAGAGAGGATCGTGAGTTGGAATACTCATACTTCACACTAATAATCACTCTCCATTTACCCCACCACTAACAAAGAAAATGCAATGGTCCCCGATGCATAAGAAATATAAAGATAGGGTGGTAGGTGAAGGAAACCTAAGGCACATAGCACAAATGATCAATAAGCAGGCGGGTCCAATTTCCCAGAAACCCGCAACCTCAGTAGTAGGGTCACCATCAGTGGTGACCACAACAATCTCCGCAACCTCAATGGTGTTCCTCTCAACAGCCTCACTTCTTGAAATAGATGCCCCAACAGCCAATTCTTGAGCCATCATCCGACGGGTCTCCTCATCAATCAAGAAGCTCTCCTCATAGCCTCAAGGTCCGTCTGCTTCTTCTTCCTTGAACGGGCATCCTCTCGCTCAGTGGTGCGGCTCAAACGGTGCCTCATGGCACGCTCACTTGTCTCAAATAAAGATATTGTGGGGTAAGCGAATAAGGTCGCAAGTACAATGTCCTCTTCTAGCTCGACAGGTTCAATCTCGGGCTCTGGCCCCCTCATCTCCAAACTGCAGTCAATATCGGCCCGCAAACTCGCCACAAACTTCTAAAGAGTGGTCAATTCAATGGTGGGGTTGCTCATGCAAGAACCCGCATCTCAAATGCATCAAGGCGTTGTTTAACTGCCTGAATCTTCTCTTCCAACTGTTGGGCCACCCACTTCTAAATCCGGTCCTCAACCTCGATAATTGATTTCTGCACCCAAGGTGAATATGATGCAGCAGGGTGTCCATCTAGGCATCTAATTTCTGGACCTTGCTATCGAGACCATGTCACGACCAGAATCTAGACCCTAGGTGAGATCGACGTCGTTGACCTCTTAGAGGTCGTAGAAAAGCCTACATACGTCATCGCTACTTCATCTAAGTTATTTTTAGCGGAAAATTTAAAAATTTTGTTACTTAACATTCTTACTAATAATTTCTAATATAATCATAACTTATTCACCATCAACCATCTAACATTATGATCATCAAATGAAAGAAATAGTTTAATATAGCTAAAACTAAATACTTGCAAAAATGGCACCAATACAAAGTCTAAAATAATACGGGAAAGAAACACTAGTGGAACATACTCCACTAAATCAATTCTAAGACTAATATAGAAAATAAATTGGCAACCATCCCTGAAAGCATGAGGGCCTACTAAGTCTGGATGAATGCTCGACGTCCGAATAGCTTCAGCATCAACCTGTAGCTCTAGCATCCACCTGTGCTTGCACCTAAAATTTTAGAGTTGCATAGGGTTAGTACACACCTGTACTAAATATGGGTATATGAAAACACACACCAAGGACATGCATTAGTAAAAATAGTTCTTTCCTAGCCACATGATTATAACAAGTCAAGTTAGTGGACTTGCCAAATTGAGATTAGGCAAGTTAGTGAACATTCCAAATTTGGATTAGGAAAGTTATGCCATGAGAGGAACATGCATCATCATATTTAACATATTGCACAAAACAGATAACATTTTTACACATAACACATATCACATAACATATATCACATAACATCTTTGATAACATTCATTCATATGTTATGACACGTTGGAATCATGGACTTGACATTAAGACTTTCCAAAATGAGGTATCCACATATGGGACCTCAACTTGGGAGTCTTCATTAAGAAACATAGAGTCCGCTTCATTCATTTATATGTAATTCATTCATAAGCTAGTGTAAACACCACCTATACCTAGGATGTAGTTTAAGACTCTCATCGGGTTTGCTGTGCAATGATCAACAATAACCTAGTATCATTACTTGAGTCTAGCTCAACTCTCTTATACTAAAACCTTTGCTATCAATCATTTAATTGTGTACATCATTGAGGCTGGCCTCATTCATTCATTGGGAACTTTAACTTTAACCGACATAGATCATGTGAGAATCATGAAATCCAGTGTCTCCCCAAGTCTGCACACAATCTTACCACTTACAACTATTGGTCAATCCTTGTATACTCTATCAGTTCTTACATTTTCTCCTAAAGGTGTACTTACAACTATAGGATCATGCAGAACAGCAGGCAATATTTCAAATATGAGAGCAACCAAAGGAGTTACAAAGAAAAGGGTATACCCTGGATCAAGTAAAGCATAAACAGATGTTGAAATACTTGCATCATACCTGTGACCACATCAGGAGACTTCTCGTGCTAATCCCTACCCTTTATGGCATAGAACCTATTCCTCTTAGGAGGCTCGGCTACTGCTGCACCCTGTGGATTAGGCCTAGGTTGATCATTACCTCTAGCCTGACCTCTGTTTTGTGGGTAGTCTCTAACCATATGCCCACTCTTACCGCAGCCAAAAAAGTCTTTAGTGCCCTGTCTGCACTCTCCACTGTGAGCACGGCCACACTTATCACAATTCTTTTTGGGACGCTGCATCTCACCTTTATTGCCCTTCATGGAATCAGGTCTTCCTCCTCTAGATGTTGTACTGATCTAGGAAATATAATTCCCAGAACTCTGCTGCCCATTCTTGAACCTGGGATGCTTAGAGATGCCAAAATTGTTTTTGTGGCCTCCATGGTTGGGACCTTCCTGATCTTGAGGCTTCGGCCTCCTAGCATCACGAACGCCCCTCTTTTGTGTCTATCCTCTACTTTCTTAAATTAACCATCAACCTGGAGAGGTCATGTTATCATGGACGCAGACAGGCACTCCTCCTTCACATCACTGTTTATTCCTATGAGGAACTTTCTCATCTCATCCCTGTTGTTAGATACAAGGGAAGTAGCATACCTGGATAGTTTGACAAACTTCAGGGAATACTCCCTGACAGTTATTTATTCTTTCGTAAGGTTCATAAACTTCTCAACCTTCGTCTCCCTCATCTCCCTCTGGTAAAGAATCTCTCCAGGAAGGCTGTCTTAAACAACTCCTAAGTGAATGCAACTCAGCTCAAAGCTCAGCTATCCTGCCACATCTTGCACCAAGTCTGTGCAACATCCTTAAGCTGATAACAAGCCACCTCTGCTTTCTTAGTATTTGTGGCCCCAATATCCACCAAAATCTTATGCACCTCATCCACAAATTCCTGGGGATCCTCTAAGGTGTTAGACACTGTGAAAATAGGACGGTTCATCCTCGTGAAGTCTCTGAGTCTGTCAGCCATGCTACGCACTGGTGTGTTCTCCCTCTCTACATTCTGGCGATTGACTTGGGCAGTCATGGTCTGGGCCTGCATAGTGATGGCATGTGCCATCTGGGCAAGAGATGCTTGCACCTCCGCGTTAGTCAACCCAGCTGGGTTAACTAGCATAACTACTCCTTTAGTTGGAGCCTGGGGTGGAACGTGATTGTTCCCAGCAGCTGCTACTCTTCTTCTCTGACCAACGTTCCTCCTAGTATTCATTCTCTGAAAACAATAAGGATTGATGTTAGACACGCTCATAACACAAAGAAATCAAACATTAGGAAAGGCACTCTAGGATCAGAAGAATGGAAATTTTCCTACGCACCATGCAGTCTCTAATTTAGGATAGTGGTGCACTTCACTATCATGACTTAAAAACTAATCAATATGGATGATGTGAACTTATTATCCTCTTAATTTAATCTAGGGATCTAATACCAACATTGTAACGACCGAAATCTACACCCTAGATGAGATCGGCGTCTTTGACCTCTTAGAGGTTGCAGACAAGTCTACATACATCATCGTTGCTTCATTTAGGTTAATTTTAGCGAAAAATTGAACCTTTTTTTACTTCACATTAAATATATTTTTCTAATATAATCATAATTTATTCACCATAAACCATCGAACATTAAGATCATCAAATGAAAGAAATAGTTTAATATTGCAATAACTTAATACTTGCGAAATTGGCACAAATACAAAGTCTGAAAAAAATACGGGAAAGAAACAATAGTGGAACATACTCCACTGACTCAATCCTAAGACTAAGCTAAAATATTAATGGTCAAGCATCCTCGAAAGCATGAGGGCCTACCAAGTCCGGATTAATGCTCAATGTTCGGATAACTTCAGCGTCAACCTGTAGCTCTAGCGTCCATCTGGGCCTGCACTTAATATATTAGAGTAGCATAGGGTTAGTACACACTTGTACAAAGTATGGGTATATGCAAAAACATACCAAGGACATGCATGAGTAAGAATAGCTCCTTCCTAGCAACATGATTATAGAAGGTCAAGTTAGTGGACTTGCCAAATTGAGATTAGGAAAGTGAGCGAACATTCCAAATTTGGATTAGGAATGTTATGCCATAAGAGTAACATGCATCATCATACATAACATATTGCACACAACACACAACATTTTACACTTAACACATATCACATAGAATATATCACATAACATCTTTTATAACATTCATTCATATGCCATGAGACGTTGGAATCATGGACTTGATATTAAAACTTTCAAAAATAAGGTCTCAACATATGGGACCTCAACTAGGGAGTCTTAATTAAGAAACACAGAGTCTGCTTCATTCATTCATACGTACTTTATTTTATTCAGTCATAAGCTAGTGTAAACACCAGCTATACCTAGAATGTAGTTTAAGACTTAGATCGAGTTTGTTGTGCAACGATCGAGAATAACCTAGTATCAATACTTGAGTCTATCTCATCTCTTGATGATCCTATCCTAACACATTTGGTATCATTCATTTCATTGTGTACATTATTAAGCTCACCTCATTCATTCATTGGGATCTTTAATTTTAACCGACATAGATCATGTGAGTATCATTAAATCCAGTGTCTCCCCAACACCGAAAAGAGGTGGAATCACCGGCCAAAGTGACCCAAAACATTCTACCGTACATTGGAATTGAACCCCGCTAGATCCCTATATTGGCAGTATAGGTTCGAAGACTAGGAGATATAAGGAGACCCATACCCGGCATGCCGGACAGTCTCATCTCAAGAGAGTTACATGAACCTCTGCCCTTCCCGAAACAAGGCATCACCTCTCATAGCTATTCTATCGGTTCTCAGTATAAATTTCCATTAGATTCAACTCATACATCATGGAAGCTAGCTTCTAGTATAAGGACATTATAGCTCAATAGAAGATTTCTCATCTCATCATTAGTATTAAGTGTGTTAATCTCAATACTTTCATTAGAGTTTTCATAGAGACTGGTCTCTTCATTAACTTTACACTGTCATAGGTGAGTACGTTTTGGTAACATTTACTTAGGCTCATTTGATATTGCTATCATCTATTACATTAGTCTCGTATCATGTTGTCACCACATTCATCAACATTAGCATATTTGATCTTCATAATTACTCCCCCTTTTTTTCGTGAATGTTCATTTGATCATATGCCTATGCATTTGGTCATTTGTGTGTTTTACACTCTTACTTAACCCTTCTAGGGTTTCATCATTTTATTAAATAATATTCATTTCAATGTATGCGAATTCACTGGCCATTTAGTGTGTTTACACTTTTACTTAACCCTTTAGTATTACATCATTTCATTACGTACATCTCAGGATCATTTATTTTTAAATGTATGCTAGACTTATGGGTCTATACATACATGGCTTCATTCATAGTTCGTTTAAGTAATTCATATCTTCCTAAGATTGTGTGATACAAGATTTATACAGCTTGTAAGTGTGCAAAAATCTAGATTTCGATCTATATATGCAATATTATTTTTGAACATTTATTCACATCTGACTTATGTATCAATATGGAATTATGGAAAAACAATCCGGTTTCGAATAACTTGAACAACCCTTAGCTATTTTCCTTAATTTTGAATTTTTGTGTCCTTTAACTTGGGGATCCAGGTTTGATCCCCAATGCTACCATAAGTATATATTTTATTTTTTTCTTTCATTGCTTCACTTTTAGTCTAGGTAGCTTGATGAGGGTGTGGGATCAATTTCCCACGACTCTATATATATATTTTTTAATTGTTACCCTCTCATTTGCTCTCAATTTTGCTACTGACCATGGGATAGTGGGATCGATCCCCCACAACCCCCTTTCTTTTGTTGATAATTTTCTTCTGCACTCGCTGAGGGGCGTGGGATCGATTTCCCACGACCTCATATATATTATTATTATTAAGTTGGGATCTTCCGTGTCGTGGGATTGAAACCCCACAACAACATTTTATTATTTTCACCTTCTTGCGAATTTCGACGGACCCTAGCCCAAGTTTGAGCCCTGCCTGCACACCCCTTTTAATTAATTTGTTAAGGTATGCCTTAGTGAGGTCTTGGGTTCGATCCTTGCATACCTCACCTATTTTTTTATCTTTCATGTTCAGAATTTCAAAAAACTATCTACAGACTATTTCCAGGTTTTGGAAGTATATTCCATGATTTTTGCATCATTTTATGGGTCATTTTATCATTTGTTTCTTAGTCATTTGTTAGGGTTCTTAATACAAGTTAGATGAATTATTTGGTAATTTGTTTTAACTAGATTTGATGGTATTTCACCCATGTGAATATCATGTCTTAGGAACATATAATTATACATAAAAACACAAGTGATTCTATGTTATTAGCATGCTAAAACGGTACTCCAAAGTAATAGTAACAACCTTGAACACATACGTTCATGTCTACATTCACATTTTTGAAAGACACAGAAACATAAGCACATAATCATGAACACATACTTGAACGAGATCATCACCACACAAACAGTGTCCCTAAATTATACCAGCAAACATACCAACCTAAGATCATTGGGAGCTAGTGACAGGGAACATGAAAAGGGAGAATAACCCTAGTTTTCGGAGTAGGTTTATCTGAGACTTAAGGGTCTGATGGGAAAAGGACAATGAGGAAGAGAGCCCATACCTTGTTGTAGATTTCAACAACTTCAAAGTGCTGCACAAATCCTCCCCTAAACCTTCAACACAATCCCGTCGAGAAGATTATGTAAAGTTTTCATTTCTTAAGTTAGCTTGCTTGCTTGAATATATTTTTTTTTGCAAGATCTTTGAGTGTAGAGAACTTTTGATTGAGTTCTAATGTTTTTATCTTCTGTTTTTACAGCTAGGAAAAATAGAATGAACGAGAGAGATAGAGATATTTAGGCGTGAGAGGGAGAGAGTTTGTGTGAGATAGTGTCTCTTAAAACTAGGACAGTTGGCAAGACTTAGTCAATTTAAAAAAAAATCAATTAATAAATAAATAATAATTATAATCTTATTTTTCCTGTTTCTTCAATGATCCATTAATTATTAATTTATTAAATTAATTCACCAATTAAAAATATCACATTAAATCATTGCTCCCACCTAGGTTCGAACCTTGGTGGAGTAAGAATTCATCTCTAGGGATCAATTTAGGACCTCTCTCCCTAAATTTGTCCTCCACTTTATCAATAAATTAATTCTACATATTTAGGGTAATCACGATACTACCCTTAGCCAGGAAAAAACCATTTTACCCCTAATTAAACCTCTGATTTCTTTTTTTTAAGTCCGGTAAAGGCTCCTTCGAGTAAATCTTCTTATTCGAGAGCTCTATATGGTTGGACCCAACCTTTCCAAGCTCAACTAACTCCCAGGTTAGTTGCCTTGGCTATAGTAAGGGTTCCGAGGTCTGGTTCTATGCACATCAATCTGTGTGAACCCTGGTCTAAACGTATGCATTATTGACACATAAATCATTTCTTATCTTATTCATTGTTAGGGTTTGTACAGACCAGTGCTGCAAACGGTGGAGTGGACCAGGAGGAATTGGGTGCTTTACTAGGGGCAGACACGGCTAGGGTTGTGTCAGTGGGCTCTGAAGTCGCAGGATTAGCCCCTTGGGCTAAATCTACCGTATCAACAAAATTCTCACTCAGCGGCTACAACTCAACTCTAGGTTCTCTCTACGGTGCCACCACATTGGCCTCATTCTTGTTGAGACCTATATTCACAGTCTCAACCAGAGTACGGAGGGCATCACAGTGTCAAATGACCACTCCAGCATCCGTGCATAAATGAAATATAATACAAGTGAATTGGTAAGTAGTAGAGGTCTTAAAAGCCCTCTCATGTATCATTAAGATCAATAACTTTGTGAAGTCAATCTCAAACCCGGCCACCAAAGTTGCTACCAATACCGCTCTATCCCATGTAAGAATTTTATCTCCTGCCGCGGGAGATAGGAGGTGGCAGACGAACATCCAGAAGAACTTGGTTGTGAAAGTGAGGTTGACCTTTTTGATAAGGCCTCTGGGGTCTAACACCCAGTCTGCTCCCTCACCGTCAATGGACAGTTACTGTTCAAGCCACCTCTTGGTGGACTCTCTCTAATCGTTGGTCCTCTTAAATTGGCCACTAATTACCATACCACACTTATAATCAAACTGTAGGGTAAAGAGAGTCCAAGCGATATCTGTGGAGGTGCCATATAAGAAACATTGGATGGTATTAAGAGTTATCTACCGGGAAGTAGATTCTGTATGGTTGTTCTTGTTTTGCATGTTTTTCCAACCTATACAAACAACCTCGAAGAGTCACCACATATGAGGCATAAAGTTCTCAAACAATATCCTCGTTTTACGACCCCACACTCCTAGACATCCACTAAAGACTATGGAGGGTAAATAATCTATGCATATCAAGGACTGTGTGAAGTCTCCCTGTGAGAACTCTCCACTCGACTGTCACAAACTGGTACGCTCAAATTACACTTCCCTAATGAAGTATAAGTGGTCGTATCATGTAAAGAACCCAACTATTAGGTTGGGGTCGATTCAACAAGGAAATGATTTAAACATAACTTTAATGTATGATTACCTCTATTTAGTCAAGTCCTTTCCAAAAACTAGTAATTGAAAGGGGGGGGTTTGTAAAACAAAAACGTTGCAATGTTGTGAACTCAAACAAGTAACAAAAGTGAATTATTGTTGTTTATCAAGTTGTGAGAGAAAATACGGTGTAAGTGTTCCCTATATTTTCATAACACCATAATCTTAACTATAACAATTCTTTCCTAACTATTTGCATGCAAAGTGATAAGTTATGATTCCCTAAATCCTTTGTCCGGCAATTAGAGAATTTCACCCCAAATATTAGTATGGCTACGTGTGTCTAAGTTACTAACCTTATCTTTACTTCATATTAAACATCATATTCGATGTTTGGCTTAGGTATTCCTTCGCACCAATTGAAACTAGCCTATTTGATAGTATCCACTAAATCTATGTCGATAATTCTTTTCTTATTAGCTAAACTCTTGGTCCAGTAAGTAGCAATAAGAAAATTTCTAACGCGTGCACTCGTTACGAAAACATCTAGATGAAAATATTATCGATGCATGCAATAACCTATTTGAGAACTGTTATTTAGCTAAGTTTATTTTGTTAATCACCCACGATTCCCACAACCCTATTTGTGGATTAAGTTACCCACGATTAGAAGAATAAAAGTCATAATTTATAAATGATAAATCAAGAACTTACTTTGAAAATTTTGAAGAAAATCAAGAAATTCAATTTGAAATCACGCAATGATCTTGAACAGCAAATCTGGAAAATTGAATTAACTGCAAAAACAAATCTCCAAGAACAAAAGTATGAAATTATTAAAAGAATCAAACCCCAAAAATAAGGTATTTCACCCAATTAATAATAAAAGAAGTGCTATATTAAAAAAGATTCAAAATAAATAAAGTTTGTCCAAACACAACTTCAATCGACGACTTACAGACGGTCCGTTGATCAAACGACGAACCATCGACTGCCTCCGTCGGTCCATTCTTTGCATCTTTTCAAAGCCTGCACTTTTCATCTTCTCTTATCTAATAGATGGACACACAACACGGTCCATCGATTCATCTATGGTCTGTCGATTCTTCACTCTTTCCATACTTAGCTTTTTCTTCAACACCGGGTACTGGAACATTCTCTGAGTCGACGGACCGTCGATCCTTCTATAACCCCACACATAGTTATAATTCCGCTAGTTGTTTCCAAATGCCTGAACCTTCAATCGATGGTCACCACCTATGGTCTGTCGATGGAACGACGGTCCGTCGATGGCTTCGTGGGTCACTTCTGCACTGATTTTTCACAGCCTTCTGCATTTTTTGTTTTGGACAACTTTCTTGCAAAACAAAGACAAAATATATAAAAATTACTACAAAAAGGCTCTAGACACTCACCAATCTTAAGGAAAAAATAATTGAAAGTGTCGCGAAACTAAGGTACATCAACAACCTCAATTGAAGTTCGTTGTTTGTCCTCAATCCCAACTTTTTCATTACTTTAGTGCATGTTTCTTTTCTTAGGCTTTATGGACTTACTCTTATGGATCATACCATGACATAGACTAACCATGCACTGACACCTCTACTCTTTTTTGTCTCTCTCTAAGGCACAAACTTTTCGATATTGCAACTAATGCCCTCACATAAAAAGATATCCTTCTATTTCACACATAAGCATCATTATTAAAAACTCACACTCAAAAAAAATTCACACCTAGTTTGTACTTGTTGTCATAGGCTTGCCCTTATTTTCACTGCTTAAGTTCCCCATATTAGAATCTTAGGATCACGATAGGACTTTCTTGGCTTTTAATGTAGGCTCAAAGTCAGGTATGTTACATATAGGTACATTTTAGTTACTTGTTGCCCTCCTTGACATTACCTCTATTTGTCCTACCTCTTTCATTATTTATTATGCCCTACTTTTCTTATTTATTTCTCTTTTGTGGAATTGACTCTTATTTCTTTTTGTTCAACAGTCTTTTTCTCCTTTTTTAATTATATTCAACTGACAATTTTGATTGAGTCACTTCCCTTATTCATTGTCCCTTTTCTTTTCCACATTACTATTTATCATACCCACTTTTAAGCTCGTCACTCATAATAGCCACCCTCAACGTATAACTTTGCAATAAGTCGAGGTACACATTACCCAAGGTTGGGTCAGGGCTAAGACGAGGTCATTTAATGCATTAGCCACCCTCAACTTATGATTTTGTCCTAAGTTGAGGTGCACATGTCTAAGGAGGGACCAGGGCCAAAATATTATACCTAGGGAAGTAGAGTTGGTGAAGAAAAGAAAGGTCTATTATAGGCTCAAATTATTTAGATAAAAAAGTTATAACAATTTCATTCGGATCACTTAACTTTAGGCTAGGTGTTTGCCAAGTTAAACAAGGGCCTATGATCCTTTTATAAATGTCTAACACATATTCCTTTTGTAGGACCAATCGGGCAACTTCTAGCTGGGTACCAACAGTGGAACAATCAAATATCCGCACTCTCTGGAAACCTCATTACACTATTATATTATCGGTCACTTATTTTGAGTGTTAGAGTGAGGATCATGCATTAGGTGCATCTCTATGTCATGCGTAGAGATAACAGTTATCATTCAATTAAACTACATATACAAGCACTTTCTTAGAACGGGAATCAATCAAGTTTATCCATCATGCTTCATTTTGTTTGTTTTCATACATTAAACAAGTTACAACACATACCGATTCAACAGTAGAGTAATTAGTCTCTTGGGGCAAAAGAACACACGAAACAAAACCACCAAGAGAGGATCGTTAGTTGGGCTACTCAGACTTCACCCTAGCAATCACTTTCCTTTTACCTCAGCCCCAACAAAAAAAACATGTAATTGTTCATAATGCATAATAAAATAAATGAATTGTGGTAGGTGAAGCAAACTTGAGGTGCATAAGGCTGAAGATTATTAAGAAATCGGGTCTAGTTTCCCGGAACCCGCACCCTCAGTAGTGTCCTCGTCCTTACTGGTACGGCTGGTACGGTGCCTCTTGATATGTTCACGAGGCTCAGGCGATAGTGCAGTGGGAGCGGTGAATAGTGCAGCAAGCATTGTGTGTCTGTTGTCTCAACTAAAGAAGACTCAGGCTCGGGAGCCCTTACCTCAAGGATGTTGTCCATATCAGCATGCAGACTCGCCATAGCCTCCTAAAGAGTATTCAGATCTATGGTGGGGGCTGGGAAGTCTAGAACTCGGAGCTCGAACGCATCTAGGCGCTGATGGACTACCCGAATCTTAAGCTCTGTGTGCTAGACAACCTTCTTCTTAATACGGTCCTCAGCCTCGACAATAATTTTTTGCTTCCAAGGCTGGATATGGTGCAGCAAGGTGGCTATCTATGACTCTAGCTTCTGGACCATAGAAATCAAGACTAATGTTGTTGATTGTGGGGTAGATCAGGAGGAACTAGGCGCCCCATTAGTGACAGGGGCGGACTTAGCTGGGGTGGTGTCGGTAGGCGCTGAAGTGGCATGATCAGTCCCTTGGTCTTACTTTACCGCATCCGCCAAGTTCTCACCCAGCGATGGCACATCAACTCTGGGCTCACGCCGTGGTGACGCCTCATTAGCCTCACCCTTGATGAGACCGTTATTCACTGTCCCAGTAGGAGTACGAAGGACATCTCTGTGCTAAATGGGAACTCCAGCATCCCTACACAATAGAAAAATCATACATGCAAACGGGTAAGTGGTAAAGGACTTAAAAGCCCTCTCATGGATGAGACAGATCAATAACTTCGCAACATCGATATCCAACCCGGCTACCAGAGCTGCTACCAAGACCGCTCTATCCCAAGTAAGTATATTATCTGCAACCATGGGGTATTTGGGGTGGCTGACTACCAGCAAGAAGAACTTGGCCTCAAAAGTGAGGTTGGCCTTCTTGATAAGGTCTCTGGGGTCCATTACCTATTCCGCTCCCTCACCATCAATGGAGAGTCACTGTGCAATCCACCTCTTGGTGGACTGTCTCAGTTCTCTGCTATGCTGAAAATGGACACTCTTGACCACGTCACACCTGTAGTCGAACTCTAGGGTGAGGGGAACCCACGCAGCATTAGTGGATCCACCGTATATGAAGCGGCGGATGGCAAGAGAAGAAATGTCAACCCGGCAGCCTCGAAGGCGAGCGTTTGTGAATGGGCGGTGTTTAGCATGGTTCGCCCTCCTATCCGAAGCACCTTGGCGATCCACTACGTATGAGTTGTAGAACTCTCGCACAATATCCTTACTGTAAGACCCCACACTTCTCGCCATCCACTCGAGCCGGTGGTGGGTACACAAATTATACACCGTTGGGACTGTGTGTAAGATCTTTGTAAGAACCCGCCCCTCAACTGTCAACGTTCAAGTCATCAGCCCCTTATCATTCAGCAACTTGCCGTCCATGTATATCTAGTACAAGAAATCTACGCAGCACCGGTTAGGCTCATAGAAACTGGTGCAAGGACATCATGTTGGGTGGCAGAGTAGACTCCGAACTCTAGGCATCATCAAACGAGGCATTATGGGCAGGCCCGACTGGGAGAGTGGTTCCCTTTGATTCGGAACAGAGGTTGTGGCCTCATTTGACCCTGTAGAGTGGGCCGACTCTAAACTGGATGCCTTCTCGGAGACAGATGCTCCCTTAGAACCCAAGGCAGAGCCAAAAAGTGTGCCGATCAGTGTGCACCTTCTTGGGGGTGACCCGAGTGGCTGTAGTAGCTTATGTCGGGGTTTGGGTACCCAGGGACACGTATTCTGGATCACGCTCATGATAAGATTAGCCAATCATCTACCAGGATGGTGCCATGGACTTGTACCGTCCCTTGGAATAGACAATAAACATAATCGATACAAAACCTAAACACACAGGATACAGTTTTCTTACAAAATTTAAGAAGTGGGAGATGGGCACTATCGTCGGCCCATCGATGAAATGACGGTCCATCGATTGTCTCCGTCGATTGACACTTAGAAAATTTTGAGAAGTCTACTTTGTACATAACATTCAGTTAGAAACAACGAACGTGCAGAATGGTCTGTCAATAAATAGACGGACCATAGTCCACTTCCATCGTCTGACATTTATAATTTAGATTTTTTCAGAGAACAAGGTTTCAGTTAGAAACGACCGATGTGTAGAATGGTCTGTCAATGAATTGACGGACCGTAGTCCATTTCCGTCGCTCCATAGTTAAGCAGATTTAAGGTTTAGCCATCAACGGTCCATCGATCAACCGATGGTCCGTAATCGGGGTCTCGTTCTATTGCTCAGAGACAGGTTTTTTTAGGATCTTGTTTTACCCTATAAATGGTCAACTTCAAGCACACACCAGTACACCCAACAAGTAATAACAAGAAAAAGGCCAATTGGTGATTCCTAGGGCTTTGATTTTTCAAATTTCGATCATGGATTAAAAGATTATATCAAGCCCTAGTTCAGAAAAACAAGAAGCAAATAGAATGTACATAGATTCCACTCCCAAACAATTCACTCTATATCATTCTAAGGGACATATAACCCAATTTGCAACAAGTCTAACATGTAAAGTATTCTTAAGGCAAGACCCATAGACAATCTATTCATTTCCATAAGCAAATCAACAAGAATTCATTGAGAAAAGGAGAATGAAATACCTGAAAGTTGTAGTGGAGTGAATGAGTGGGTGATCTTGCAACAACCAACATACGTGTCGTGCCGCCTACAAACACCGACCAGAGAAACTATGAAGTTTTGAGTAGAAACTGGGGATTATGGGTTTTTGGGATTTTGGGAGAGTTTGAGTGATTTGAAAGAGAATGGAGTGAATTTAATGTGGGATTTAATATAGAAAAAGGGGAATAAGGGAAGGGAAACAGTTAGAAAAAGAATTCGAAAAGGTGTGGGGGGTAACTGAATGGGTGTTTTTTTATATAGTCGGTCGGGTGGGGTCGGGTCACTATTTTTTATGAATTGACGATACCCCATCGCCGGTCCGTCAACTTATTCGTAGATTGTGACCTAACTTAGACAAACCTTTAAAACATACCTGGGATCTATGGGCACCATCATGGGCCCGTCATGGAACGACGACCCTTCGGTTGGTCCGTAGATTTGTGCCCCATACCAATTTCTACAAAATTCTTGTGGTTTGGTCCCTGCATATTTAGCACTAATTAAGACATTCTTTTTGTGTTTTTTGGACACTTTTTAGATACGACCTCTAAACTACTCTCTAGCCAATAGACTAAAAAAATAAAGAATATTTACACATGACATTGATTAAAACAAAACAAAACAAAAGAAAGCAAGTATTCCTACAAAGAAAAGAATAACCTATTGTTAACGTTGCGACACGATGCAAAACCTTTGATTACAGAGACTTCATAAAGGTGATATGCCTCAACCACTTCATGGGCACTCTCTGCAAGCCCTAGGTAGATCTTGATTGTTTGCCCATTTACCGTGAACCTTGCACCCTCCTTGTTCTCCAACTCAACCGCTCCATGTGGTAACACTTTATTAACCACGAATGGACCAGTTCATTTGGACTTGAGTTTGCCTGAAAAAAAGAGCAACCTAGAGTTAAATAGAAGCACCAAATCCCCAACTACAAATTTGCGCTTCTCAATATTTTTGTCATGATACTTCTTTATTTTTTCTTTCTAGAGGGCTGAACTTTCATATGCTTTGAGGCGAAACTCATCAAGCTCATTAAACCGATTAAGTCTCTGTTCCACTGCTTCATTCCAATCCATCATCAATTTCTTCATCGCCCACATGGCCTTGTGCTCTGACTCAACCGGTAAGTGACAAGTATTCCCATATACAAGTTTGTATGTAAACATACCTATGCGAGTCTTGTATGCAGTTCGATTAGCCCAAAAGGAATCATCAAGCCTCCTTGACCAATTCGTTCTATTAGCCACCATTTTTGACATGATCTGCTTAGTTTCTCTGTTGGACACCTCAACTTGCCCACTAGTTTGTGGAAGGTATAGGGTGGTTACATTGTGGCGAACCCCATATTTCTCTAATAGCCCTTTGAAAAACCTGTTGCAAAAGTGGAACCCCCCATCACTAACAATGGTCCTAAGTGTGCCAAATCTGGAAAAGATGTTCTTTTTTCAAGAACACAATGAAACTCTTCTTTTCATTGTTGGCAAGTGTGCTATTGGTTCCACCCATTTTGAAACATAATCCACCTCCACAAGAATATATTTTATCCAATGAGAACTCAAAAATAGGACCATAAAATCAATGTCATATACATCAAACAACTCAATTACTAGAATGGGATTCAAAGGGAGCTCTTGCCTCCTCAAAATACCTCAATATCTTTGGCAGCTATCACATGACTTGGCGAACTCATGAGCATCATGGTGGATAGTTGGCCAATAGTACCCACACTACAAAAGCTTATGGGTAGTCCGAATACCACTATGATACCCACCCACATGCGGGGAATGACATGCCTCTAAAAAACTTAGTATCTCTACTTCTGGCACACAACGGCGAATAAGCCCATCAGCACAAATCCGGTATAAATAAGGCTCATCCCAAGAGAACTTTTTTATATCATGCATGAAATTTTTCCTCAAAAGGAAGGACAAGTCCGATGGGATTATATCACTACCTAGATAATCCGCAAAATCAGCAAACCATGGAATCATGTCATGAGAAGCGGCCAATACATGCTCATCGGGGAAGGTATCATCAATTTCAGCCTTTTCATCCAACTCTCACATAGATTCATCCTCTAATTTTTCCAAGTGATCGGCAACTTGATTTTTCTATCTTTCACCTTAAAGTCAAACTCTTGCAATAGTAACACTCATCTAATCAACCTTGGTTTTGTGTCCTTCTTTTCCATCAAATATCTCAATGTGTAGTGACCAGTATGCGCTATAACTCTTGTGCGAAGAAAATAGGAGCGAAATTTTTTGAAAATGAATACCACCGCAAGGAGCTCTTGTTCAGTCATAGTGTAGTTATTTTGTGCTTCATTTAGGGCTTTACTTGCATAATAGATGGGGTGAAGGATTGTATCCCTTCTTTTTACCAATACCACACAAAGAACAACCCCACTAACATCACACGTCACCTAAAATGGATTACTCCAATATGGGGAAATAATTATGGGCGCAGACACCAACTTCACCTTCAACTCTCCAAATGCCTTCAAACAGGATTCATTAAAACAGAACTTACATTCCTTCTCAAGTAACTTTAACAGAGGATGTTCAATTTTTGAGAGATCCTTAATAAAACTTTACAAATATGGGTGGAGGAAGTCTCTCTATAACCTTAAATTTGGCTCGATCAATCTCTATCCCCTTCTTTTAGATGTGATGGCCCAATACAATACCCTCTTTCACCATGAAGTGACATTTTTCCAAATATAGCACAAGGTTGCAATCTTCACATCTTTTGAGAACCTTGGCCAAGTTACTAGACTAACGATCAGAAGAGTCACCAACAAATGAAAAGTCATCCATAAACACCTCAATAGTGTCCTCCACCAAATTGGAGAATATCGACATCATAAATCTCTGAAAAGTAGCAGGTGCATTATACAACCCAAAAGGCATCCTCTTGAATTCGAATGTCCCATAAAGTCAAGTAAAGGTGGTCTTCTCTTGATCCTCCGGTTCAATAGATATTTGATTGTAACCCGAATAACCATCAAGAAAACAGTACCATCCTTTTCCTGCGAGCGTATCTAACATATGATCCATGAAAAGCATAGGAAAATGGTCCTTCTCACTCCATGCATTCAACTTCCGATAATCCATACATACTCTACATTCGGTCAACGGCCTCATTAAAACAAGCTCATTCTTCTTATTTGGGACCACTATCATTTTCCCCTTAAGCCTTAAGCTCTAATTTTGGGGCCTCTTCAATAGATGGGTTCCCTAGTTGAGACTTGCGATGCTTCATATCTAACTCCAATTTCTTTGGTTTAAACAAAAATTCACCTCAAAAAAGTGCCGCAACCAACGATCAATACTCTTCAATACCATCACTCTCAAAATTCATGAGCACTGCCGCTAGTGCCTCAACACCAAGGCGCTCTTTGATTTGTACCTTATACGTACTCTCAACCCTGTAGGATATAGCAAATATCGTTTTGAGCTCACCACTCTGCCTCATGGACCTACAAATTTTGAAAGTTGCTTCTTCATTGTTTAACCTTAACTTCATCTGCCCTTTTTCAATTTTAATCAAGACGCGACCGGTAGCAAGAAATGGCCTCCCAAGAATAATATGCACCTCAAAATCCACTTCACAATCAAGAATCACAAAATCGGCTGAAAATATAAATGACTCCACCTTCACTAACACATCGTGGAGTATCACAATCGGCTTTTTTACTGTTCGATCGACCATTAGTAACCGCATCGCAGTAGGTTTTGGGTCACCAAAGCCCATGTTCTTGTATATAGAGAGGGGCATGATATTTATGCATGCATCAAGATTACATAGTGCTTTAGCAAAGTGTAACAACCCGAATGGCCCGGATCTTCTTTCTTCTGCATAAGAGACCTTGTAGAAATAGCCATACAATGTTGCATTATGTCATTATCCTCAAAACCTATAGATCTGTTATTAGTAACCATATCTTTCATAAACTTCGCATAATCGTGCATTTGTTCAATATATTCTATCAATGGGACAGTGATGGAAAGTTGTTTCAACATAGTAATAAAATGCCGATATTTACCATCCTCAGTATTCTTCACCAATCTTTGCGGGAATGGTGGTGGTCTAGGAATGGGGATCACCTTTTGGGGTATCTCTGCTTCTTTCACTGCTTTGTATACCAACTCACCACTAACTTTCACTACCTCATCATCTTTTCTCACGTCATCTTCCACACCAGCCGGCATAGGTTGATCAATGGTTTGCTTACCCCCTCGAGTAGCGACTGCCATGCAATGTCCATCATTTTTCTAATTTTGGATAGTATTTCTAGGAAGAGTACCCAGTTGGCGTGGGTTCACAGTAGTAGACAATTGGTCATTTTCAACTCAAGGTACTTTATTGAGACTGCATGTACATCCACCTTTTGCCTAATATTGGCCAAATCATCTCTCAACTCCTTGGCGTGCTCTTCACTATCATCAAAACTTCTAATCATCTTTTGCAATTTTGAGGTGGAACATATGGCCCACTTTGATTATTTCAGTTACCATAATTACCCCTCTTGAAGTTATTATCGCGGTTGTAGTTTTCATATTGAACATAATGGCCCTCTCAATTATAATTCCCAAAGTTCTAGCCTTGATTTCCTTGAACTTGTCGCCAATTTTCCTTATTGAAGACTTGAGCATTCAGTTGGAAACCCCCCGTCTGCTCATTCACTGCATAAGAATCCTCTTCATATTAGTAGTCATCTGTTGGCGGTGGTGGTTTAGTAAAATAATTCACCGCATTTACTTTCTCTGCACCTCCAGCGATATGTTTCAATACCAACCCGAGTTTAGTTCTCATTTGAGCCATCTCTTCACGAATCTCATCTAAGGACAGATTGTGTGTAGCTTGCACTACACAGGTGTTTCTCCTAGTGTTTGACTTCCTAATAATCCAAGCCTTATTATTTCAAGAGATTTTCTCCAACTTCTCAGCTATCTCTGCATATGTGCACTCACCATAACAACCACCCTAAATAGTATAAAGTATTGCCTTATTATTATCATTTTTCCATAGATAGAATTACTCTTTCAACGACTCATCATCAATGCGGTGGTTTGGGACACTTCTCATAAATGAGATGAACCTATCCTATGACATACTCACTGACTCTCCAGGCAATGCCACAAAGTTGTTCACTCTATATTTGTGGTTGAGCTTTTTAGACACCGGGTAATACTGTTCTAAGAACACATACCTCAATTGCTCCCAAATATAGATCAAATTATAGGGCAACTCAGTGAACCGAATTGCGGCCTCTCTCGTCAGTGAGAGGGAACACTCTTAACTTGATGACTTCCATGTCTAAGTCTTGCCTCCCTACATAAATCTTTCACACAGACCTCAGTTTGGCGATGTGAGCATGTGGATCCTCAGATGGTAGCCTCGAAAACAAACCTCTGGCAGTAAGAATATGCATCAAGCTACTAGTTACCACGAATGGATGACCATGTCGTAGAAAAGGTAGTATAATACGCCCATCAAAGTTAGTGATGTTTATGTTGCCTCTATAGAACTCTTGAGGGTGTAGGATGGGAGGTTGCCTTTTTAAAGCACCATCACCAGGGTACCCGACAATCACTTGGTTGTGAGCATCAACCGGCGGTGAAAGTTTACTCTTGATCCCATCCCTGAATCCTTAGTCCGACACTTAAAGAATTTAACCCTGTACCTTGGTCTGGATAAGTAAGTCTAAGTTACTAAACCTTACCTTTACTTCATATTAAGCATCAGATTCGATGTTTGTTTTAGTTATTACTTCGTGTCAATCGAAACTAGCCTATTAGATAGAATCCATTAAATCTATGCCGATAATTCTTTTCCTATTAACTACCCCCTTTGTCAGGAAAGTAGCAATGAGGCGAGTTCTAACGCGTGCACTAGTTAACAAAACTTCTAGATGAAAGAATTATCAATGCATGTAATAACCTATTTGAGAATTGTTATTTAGCTAAGATTTTTTTGTTAATCACCCATGGTTTCCACAACCCTAGTTGTGGATTTAGTTAATCATGCTTAGAAGAACACAATTCATAATTGATAAATAATAAATCATGAACTTACTTTGACAAATTGGAAGAAAATCCAGAAATTCAACTTGAAATCACAAAATTATCTTGAACAGCAAATCCAAAAATTTTAATTAATTGCAAAAATAAATCTCCAAGAACAAAAGTATGAAATTAATAAAAGAAATTAACACAAAAAAATAAGATTTGTCATTCTATTTATATTAAAAAGAAACCTTAGTTGAAAAGGATTCAAAATAAGGAAAGTTTGTCCAAAACTCAGCTTCAATTGACAACCCCTACAGACGGTTCATCAATTTTCCATCGGTCCATACTTAGAATCTTTTCAAAGCCTGCACTTTGCATTAATCCAATTGACGGACCAACAACATGGTCCGTAGATTCATCTATGGTCCGTCAATGCTTCTCGTCATTTCATACTTTGCTTTTTCTTCAAAACTGGTATTAGGACATTTTTTGATCACATCAAAGATTTTCCAGGACGGTCCGTCGATCAGTCGACAGACTGTCGATACTTCTGTATCCCCAAACTTAGTCGGAATTCCTTGAGTTGCTTCCTGATGCATGAGCCTTTAATCGACGCTCACCACGTACGGTCCACCAATGGCCTCGTGGGTCACTTCTGTGCTGATTCTTCACAACATTTTGCATTTTTGTTTAGGGCAACTTTTATGTAAAAAAAGATAAACCACATCAAAAATACTACAAAAGACTCTATACACACCAGTCTTAAAGAAAAAAACATTGAAAATACTGTGAAACTATGGTACATCACTAGGTCTTTGCATCCCTATAGACCTGAAATTGACAATCTACGCACCATCAGTTTTTCTCATCAGGAGTTGGTGCAGGGACATCATCATAGGGTGCCGAAAGAGATGCCGAACTATGAGCCTCATAAGCCGAGGCTTGGCAGGAAGCTACCTCTAGATGAGTGGCTCTAGATGATTCAGAACCGGAGGTAGTGGCCTCATTAGACCCCGTAGAGTGGGCCGACTTTTAACCTGATGCCTCTTCGAAGCCAGATTCTCCTTAAAAAAATTGAGGCAAACCCGGATGGTGTTCCAGTCAGTGTGCGCTCCTCATCAGATTAAAAGGTAGAGACTATGCCAAAAACCACCATCTTGGGTACCCCGAGTGGCTCGTGTAGCTAGTGTAGGGGTATGGGTGCTTGGAGGAACATATTCAGGATCTCTCTCATTGTCGAAAGTGCTAATCATCTGACAGGATGGTGCTACAGACTTGAACTTGCCCCTGGAATAAATGATGTCTTCTTTGGGGGACAATTGTACGTGTAACACACTTGCTAGTCTCATAACAATCATACTACACACCTTAAACAAATAATCCTATAAAAAGGAAACACAAAGCAAATTCCAGTTTAGATTGTAGTATTGGTTGACGGACACTATCAAAGGCCCATCAATGAATCGACAGTCTGCCGATAGTGTACGTCGTTGGACACTTTGAAAAATTTTAGATTTTTCATTCTACAGACCACTCACTTGGAAATGATGGATGTGCATAATGGCCCGTCGAACAATCGACAAACTGTAGTCCACTTCCATCGTCTAACACTTAGAATAATTTTTAAACTCTTTCAAAATAGGGTCTCAATTAGAAATGACGGACGTGCAGAATGGTCCATCGATCAATCGACGGGCCGTAGTTCACTTCCGTCATTTTAAAGTTTAACATTTTTAAATTTGCCCAATGAGATGGACCTCATCGACTGCCCGTTGATCAAACGACTATCCATAGACGGGGTCTCGTGTTGTTGACCTGAGAAAAATTTCATTCCTTGTTTATATCACCAAATTTCGACACCTTTGAGACCTTCATTAGTTTACCCAATACATATCAACAATTTAAAAACATTTCTTCATCCTTAGTGTTTCGATTTTGAGTTGCATTAGAAAAAGGCCATGTGGTTATGATGATTTTGAGTGTAATCTTTTTTTATATATTTTTGATGGTTGGGCTACTAGTCTTGAGTCTATTCCTTCCTTTTCAAGAATTTTAGTGTCATTCGGGGACGAATGTTCCTAAGGAGGGGATAATGTAATACTCCAAAAGTTTAAAGCCTAATCTAGAGCCTAACATGAGATTTTATGAGTTTTAACACTGTTTATAAGTCAATTATAATGTATTTGAGTCATTTAGGAAGTTTTAGAATCAAAACGTCAAGGAACGCCCATGACGTCCGAAATCTAGTTCAAGAGGGGCTAGCATGTCTTAGCCTATTTGAATAAGTTTTAAGAGTTGGGAACTGTTATAATTGGTTTTAAGGTGTCTAATACGTATTAGAGTTATTTTATAGTCAAAACATCCGGTTGCGAGTCCCCAAGGACCAACCAAGGGCCCTTGAGGAGCACCCTTGCAACTTGGCAAAAAGCCGCCAAAAAGCAGTGTCCATAGATGAGTTGCAGCGATGATCCATTGGTGAATTGAAGGGGTGTCGATGAAAACTTAGCCAAAATTTTGAAGGGGTTGTTTTGGAAACTCTCTGACTAAAACGACGGACCAACAGGATGGTTGGTCCCTTAGCCGTTGATTGACAAACAAGGCATGGACGTGGTCTCGTCTGTCAAAGAGACTATTTTGCTGCACATTTTAAGGTAAGTCAAATTAATTAATTAGGTGGTTAGTTAATTTGTTAGGGGTTAAGGTAGGTCTAATAAATATAGTTAATGACCGATATAAAGACCCTAACCTAACTAAACTAACCTAACCCTCATAATTCCCAAAACCCTATTGCTCTTTCTTCTCTCTTCTTTCTCTCTCCCAAAGAAACCTCATTGAAGACCAACAAAATATGGGTTCTAGGTATTATAAGTATAAATTTTCTCCATCAAACTTCATCAATTATTAAGGTATGGGACTTCTTTCACCTTTGGGATCTCTTTCCTCAAAGGGCTCCTCCAAATTGATTTCAAAGGTATGAAATTCAAGTGGGTTTCTTCCAATCCAAAATTGATCTTTTGAATTGTTTTGTTTATGGTTTATTTTGGTTACTATTAGTATATTAACATGTATAATGGTTAAATTATACTAATTGTTGATGATGTGACCTAGTTTGTGGAAGATGATTTTTTCCCATTAACCCTAGGTTGTGATCTTGAATTAAATTGTATAAGTATTGCCTCAATTGGCTTTGGTAGTGTGTAAATTACTACACTATGTTTTTATTATGCTAATTATGAGTATATGTGATATATCGTAATCCAATTATGCTAGTTCTTGAGTAATTGACCTAGTTTGTGAAGTGGATTATGAACTTGATCTAAGTCTCTAAGTCTAGGCTATGAACTAGTGATAAATTGTTGTGTAGTGAATTTATTGACTTTATTATTATGTTGGTTACAATTGTGTGATGATATTGTACTATTGTTAGGTTTAATTGCATGGTTGATGGTAAGACCTTGATGAGGTCATTATGAAGGAGATTGAGTAAATCTTGTGATCTATATTCTTTACTTCAATTATGACTACTTGTGATAAAGTGATGATGTTATGTTGAATTATACCTTATGTTAAGATTGATAGGGTTGGTATGATGTTGAATTGAAATGTCTTTAACTATGGATTGTGAGTTTTGGCTAAGATGTAAATGTTATAAGGAAGGTGATAACTTACCAATGTGCCTTATTATGATGTGACTATGTAAATGTGCTAAACTCACTTGTATGAATTGTAATGAAAGGACAATACTCATTCAATTCTTATTTAGATATGATGATGTTGATTATATATGTTATAGACCCCATGACCTACATTAAGCTATGATGATTAAAAAAAGGCATTAAAGACATTTCAAAAGGGACTCTAGCTTCGCAGCGAGTGAACTAGAGTGAGGAGTGTCCCTGGAAGCTAGAATCACTAATGTACATATAAGATTGGAGACTACAATACATGTAGCATAATGACGGTCCCAACTATATCTCTTTGTTCTTGAACTATGTTTCCCTCATAGGAGTACTAGCTAGTGGATCCACCTAGATGTTATGTTCATATTTTTGTACTACTATTGCAAGTAGTTCACCTTCCTTTGGTGTAGGGTTCCATGACACCGGATTCCACATTTGTTCATATGGACTATTTCAGTTAAGTTAAGATGTTTCCAAAAGGTTAAATGAACTAAAGGAATGAACTCTAACTAGGATGACCTAAGGGGTTTAGCTTAGTCTAGGTAAGGGTATGGGACTCTACATAAACATTGCACTGGTTAGCCTTGAGGGAAGTCTTAAGAGGATGTTCTTTTGTATGTATATGCTTATAAATATGAATGATACTATATGATGATTGCTTTCACTTATGAACATGTTTTTGGTCTCTATTGCTAATGTATGATTCTATTTACTCTTAAAGATATGCTATGTGAAGTTGGACATTGGTCATGGTTCTTGTTGGGTTTACTTTATTGAGTAAGTTTATGGGGTTTTGCTTAGTCATTACACTAGTGGACTTAATGAGGGTCATGAGTAATGTTCTTGACTTGGTTGTGATGTTATGAACTCTCATCCATGCTTGGTTAGATTAAGACTTGATGATAGAGTTATCTTGACAAGGTGATCGATTATGTTGATATGCATGTTGACTTGAGTAGACTTAGTATTGTTGTTATTGATGTACATGGTCTTTACTTAATAAATATGCCTTATTGGTTGGTATGGGTTCTTGAAGGTGCATAAGGCTTTTCAAAGTAAATTTCATACTTTAATTAAATGTCCCTTTTTAACATGATTTTATGTTCTGTGTGCATATGGTCTCATACTTAGTACAAGTGATATGATAACCCCATTTTCTCCCTTTTTACCCAAAATTTTAGTTTCAGTCATTGAAGGCTTGTGAAGACATTTGAAGAAAGACTTGGATTCTCACTCTCCAAGTTGGGTAGGTCCTCATTAATTTTAGGACAATGCCATTTTCTAGCTTCAAATGTTGATTAGTTTTAAAGACAATATGTTCATTTCCTTCCATTTGAGTATTAAAGATTGTATAGCGTACATGTGTCTTTTATGGTATTGATGTATCAGTTATGCCCAATTTTTATAATAGTGTTTGTTTGGTTATGACATGAGACATCCGGTTTTAAGACTATGTTATATCTTATATATATATGTGTGTGTGCAATTAAAGTACAAGACTAAGTAATTCTCTTATACGAAGGTTCTATGAATACTCGATATGAATAGATATTTTGTGTATGCAAGAGGTCTATGTAAACCTCATGATAGATATAAGAAAAGTTTTAAATTTTTCTGAATTTTAACCTATGAATGTAATGATGTAAAAAGCTAAAAGGCTAGTCTTAGTCCTCGATGAGGACGACGATGCCAGTTACGTCTAGGGGGTACTCCCCGAATGTGAGAACTTTCATTCATTCATTTTACTTTTGGAAACATTCGGCATAACTTACTATAGACCATGTGATATAAACATTTAATCTAGTGTCATGAAACACTATACCAAATGAAGGTGCTCTACTTTCCAAGGTAGAACTATAACATCAACATAGCATCTAGGTGGATCCACTAGCTAGTATTCCTATGGGGTCACATATTTAAGGAACTAGTAGATTTGCTACAAACTCATGTATGCACATTTTCATCATAGTCTCCATGTCATGAGAACAATAGTTAACCTACCTTCTCTCTTGGGAAGTCACACCTCTCACATCTAGTTTGTTTGGTGCTAAGCTAAATTCCTTTTTTGAAGTCTCTTTAAGTCCTTCTCAATAATCAATTCATAATATAGGTCATAAGAGACTAACACCTTGTAGAATCATGTCATTAGCTCTTAAGGTCCAGGATAAGAATATTCTTTCATCACTAAACCATCATTATTTTAGAAATACATCATATCATAAGCACACTAAGAAGAAGCACAATAGAATTTTTTGCAATCCTCCGTAACCTTAGTTCATCATGATCTCACATTCAACATAATCATATCCTAATAATACATGCATAGATTCATCATTTACTCTTCAATTGAATAAAAACATCAAGTATAAATAAACATCAACATAATATAGTAATCCTGATCTTAGAAGTCTTACCTATGGCTTGCAAGAATCTCCTTGAACATCTCACCCTCAATTCCACAACATTTATCCAATAATCCAATAATCAAATTCATGTAATAGTAAACTAATTAATAAAATCTCCAATTACAACAACCCTAATAAACTATCAATCTTTTTCATAGCTAAAGAACTAAAACAATATACCAACAAATAATCATAATCTATCAATATAAACCAACACAATATCATAAGAAATTAATTTGAAGGATAACCCACGAAATTGGGTGAAAACCATAATTTTGAAGAACATAAAATTCAAATCTTTGAATAGCCTCTTGGGGACAAGGTTTCAAAGAGTTAATAGCTTCCATACCACAACAATCCTTAAATAATGATGGTGGAAAACTTGAGTCTTGAAGCCCAAGTAAATCTTGAACCTTGGTCTTTATTTGGGTCTTTGGGGTAGTGAGAGAAAGTACAGAGAAGTGGGAGTGAATTGGGTTTGGGAAATAATATTGTATTGAGTTAGTCTAATGAAGTATAATCTTTTATAGTCCCCAACTAAATTAATTTACCATACCTTAATACCTTATTAATTTATTAACTAATTGTCCTAACCTTTGCCGAAATTAGACGGTGAAGTGGAGGACAAAACGAAGACTCCGCGTCAACGGTCTACCGACCAAACCATGGACCGTACTGGTAGTTCGTGGTTTTGGTCAGAGACTTGGTTTTTGAGAAATATTGTGATTTGTATAAGTCTCCAACCATGAGCACCATCTATGATCCGTTGACTCTTCGATGGCTCATTGTCTGCTCCGTCGTTTTCCCATTGACAATTGACAACTTTTAGGGTCAAATGTTAGGGTCCTCTCAAGGACCATTAGGGTGGTCCTTGAGGAGTCGTACCTAGACATTTCTACCTAAACACACTCTAATATGTAATTCAATCCTTTTCACCTAATTTGACTTAAATTCGACTTTAAACCCCTTGAAACACAAAAAGGCACACTAGTTCAATTTCACTAGTCTCTGGACGTCGTGGTCATTTCTTAATGTTTTGATTCTAATACTTCCTAATTATGTTGAATTCTTATTATAAGCTTATAAACACTATTTTAAGTCTTAGTTCATGAAGTGAGTCTCTAGACTAAGTCATGGGATTTCCCGAGTGTTATGAGACTTTCACTTCGATTTATGAAACTTTGATATTATTGCAAGATGTTTTTAAAATCTGCACATATTTCTATTACTTCATAGTATGATATGCTAATGACTTGTATAAGACCTTTCAAGTTCTTGTACACCATGTTACATCTAGAGTGTACCCCTGGGTAGTGATAGAGGCGTTAGAAAATTGACCAATGGAAAAAGAGAAACGGATAGGAGGGAAAAAGAGTTGAAAATAAATACAACATAAATAAAGTAATAAAATAATATTTATAATGTAATAGATGATAAAAAAAAATATTAAATATTAGAGTTACCTCACGCTCTATTGGTGAGTAAAGTACACTCATATGGGGTCATAAGGGGGAATAAATTCAATTGGCACAACAATAAAGGGTATTACATAAAGTTAAAATATTTTTTTGAAACTTAGGGTTAAATTATGCGTTCTCTACTAATATATATTAGGTGGAATGACTTGAGAGACCCTTGTACTTGACTCAATTTGTATGTTGGATTCATATACTTACGACTTTGTCAATTGAACCCTTAAACTTATTCAAACAGAATATTTTTGACTCATTTATTACTTGATGGGTGTGCATGTAGCACAATCATTTTACACAGGAAATATCACCTCATTTTTTAATGACACATCATCATAATTATTATTAATTTTCTAATGAGACATCATAAATAAAATATTTAAAAATAAATAATATTTTAAAAATGTAAAAAAAAAAGATTCTCTCTGACTATACTCATTTCACCCCCTTCCCACTCCATCTTCATTGTTCCCACATTCTACCATTTTCAACCCAAAAATAAAAACTACCATTTTCATATTTCATCCTAGCTCATACTGAAAATTTTCCTCAATAACAAAATGTGAAAGATTATAATTAGTTGTTGCACATGCTTTAGGATTCTATTAATTTTAATTTGATAAAAAAAGATATCAAGAAAACTTCAAATTGAAAAAATATGTTTATATATATATGTTAAAGTAATAGATCTTAATGAATTAAGTTTATAAAATGGTGAATGGTATATCTTGTTGCAAAAACTTTTTAAATTTTTTATTTAATGATTTTATAGTGATAATGTTTACGTTAAAGAAGAAGAGAAAATGAGTAGGGGAGGGGGAGGGTGGGGGAATGAGGGTTGAGGTTTGAGAAGAAGAAGAGGATGAAAGGAGTAGGGCTGAAAAGTAAGAGAGAAGAGGTGGGGTGGGACGAGGTGGAGTTAAGAAGAAGGTTTTCAATATAACATTCTTTTCATTTTTTTATAATTTTTATTTTATCTTATAATTTTGACCATTTTAAAATAATAATATTGTAAGACTTGCTTCAAAGACGTGTGGGATCATGAATTTATCCAATTCGGAGATTTTAGTGTCACATAAGTTTTGTCTATGGTCAAAAGGGCTTAAAAATAGAGTTTCATTGAGCTTAAGGGTTTAGTTGATAAAATGTAAGTAAAATAATTCAAATTATGAATTGAGACCAGTAAAAGGGTCTTCCAGGTCATTGTCCCTATATATTATGATACACAGCATGTCCGGACCATTGACATTTAAACACATTTTGGTTGTATATTTTAATGGTATTTGATGTTTATCTAGGTTTAAAGAAATATTCTTTGTAGACTCTTCCTTCTGGTGGATAAAAGAAGTGAAAAAGAAAGGATTTAACCATCTATATTTAATTTATCAAAATATGTTTACTAGATAAACATTTCCATATATATTATAAAACTTGTTTCTATGTATTACATTTTTGTGAGAGTGAAAAAGAATCGTTTGTTTTGTGTAGGTTGGGCTTCAAATAGTATAATATCACTACTCTGCTCACCAATTTGGAATGTTGGCAGTTGCTTCGTTTACCATCTTCACGAGAGTTACCTGCAACCTTATCACTAGTTATAAGCCTCGAAAAAACAAAATCTAACATTTAAAAAGATATCTTATATAATTTAATAATTGGCGTTTCGGAGATTCAACATAATAGAAGGGGAATGCTAAAAAAGAAGTATATAATACTCATTAAGTTGAACAGGTAACATACACAATAGGTGAAACCATACAAGAAATTAAATTTAAAATGTGTCAAGTGAATAGTAGTGGTGGAGTGAGGATATGCAAAAGCAAAATAAAAATAATAGAGTATCCCTAAAAGCGATGAGACAATATGGGAGTGAGGATATGCAAAAGCAAAATAAAAATAATGGAGTAGACCGAAAAGTGATGAGAGACTGTGACACACAGCCTGAGGTTTTTTTTTTTGGCTTGTACCAAGATTCCACAAAAACATGTTAGAGGAGAAAAGTATAAATCTTGATGACGGGGATGCGATTTTGATGTCCATTCATTTGTCACCCATACAAACATAGCTACACACCTAGGCTTTATATATACTACTCAAGAATTACATCATAATACGAAAGGCATGAAGTTATTCTTCATATGGTATATAAAATAAACATTATTGGGGTTATTTAAGTTGTTTAATATTTCATTAGGACTAAGGAGGCCAAACAAGTGAACATCCATGTTGATAAATAAGAAAAAATTACAAAGTTCATCAACCAAAAGAATAAAAATTAATGTTTCATGGTGCATGATGACCAAAAGCTGGTATATATTATGGATATGAATATTGTAGATCATAGTTTTTAGGATAATTGTTCATAAGCATGGCCGGAGATAATTTAGGTGACATACATATTCAACAAAGGATGGATATAATGGATTATGTGAAAATGTGATTGGTAATTAAGTTGAAGAATGATTATGAGACTCGTAAATATCCAAAGATGAATGTCGCAGCAACGCAAAAATCAAATTAGAAATGATGTTAGTAGCTGGAAGTAGTACATAATTGACTACATGTAGGGGATAATATGAGAGGTCAAGTCAGCATGCTCTTTGTGAAATTGGGTCCATACTCATAAATAAGTCCAAAAAGTTCTAAGAACAGATCATAACGAAAGCAAAGGATCCATAGAAGCAACGCCCAATAATTGTTGTAATTAAGTCCGGGTCTAAATTGTTTCGGTGGTTAGCATTTCCTCAAAACCAAATGTCTCCTACTTCTGTTAAGCTAAAAAATTGATTTAATTTGTAGATAGACTACTTCTTTTGTCTCCTAAAACTAACATTCTAAATAGTGTTTTAATGTATAGAATTTTTTTGTAGCTTCTCAGCTTCCTACTTTGGCAAAGACAATATTGTCTTCTTGATGCTAGGAATGAATCTACTGAATCAAAAAAAAACCTCAACATTGAAATGAAATGGACCTGAAAACAAATTATTAGTATTTCTGTAAAACGTAAGTTCATAATATTTCCAAGTGAATCATTAATAACAGTGTATATATTATTAAAATTATCTTGTTATAATGGTTTGAACTTGGGATTGAGGGAACTGTTTCAATTTCTTTTTTTATAAGGTAAACATATTTCATCATAAACAAGGGTATACCAAAAGGCAAAGAATATCCAAAAAAAAGACATGATTCTCTACAAACTCCATCCATTCTTCTAGATATAAAACTGAAATGTGAAAGTGGAAACCTTAAAACTAAGAAGAAAAAATAAAGATACAAGGATAGAAAAAACACCAGATGGAGATTGATTCACAAGTACAGTAGAAAGCTTAAACCCTCAATTAATAGAATCTAACAAGCACCTAACTAAAAGATAAACCTTCAAGAGGAAAGCTTTGTCAAATCATCAATTTATTAATATAAAGGTCATAGACCCAACTCTCTCTAGACTCTAAAGTATCAGTCATAATCTCAATATATATCACAAAAATAATCTACCTACTAAAATGGAATAATATAGTATTTATACTAGACTAGGCTAAGACTAAAGAAATAATGGTGATGATTAATCTTGTACACTGATCTCTCACATAAGCACCGAAAAACCTCTCAAACCCATAAATCCTCACAATGTCTAAACCACCAAACCTAGTCTCCTACTCCGTTGATGAGGACTCCTCCTCCTCACCGAAAAGGAATACATGCCTAAGTGAAAGAGGGTCGATTTATTTTTACCGAATGCCACCCTAGGCAGTCCTGGAAATGTCTGCAACACTCAACCTATCTTACTCACACAGAGTTGACTAAGGATAGAAATACTTAAGCAGCAAAGTTAAACAGCGAACAGAATGTACAGGAACTCGTCCCAACAATTATTAATCTTATATTTAATACAAAGGGAAGGCTTCACGAGTTTATCTAAGACCAGAATCACTCTCTATAGCCTTAAACGAAATTTCAACCTTTATAAAATTTCTACAAGTGGCAGTTACTTAAGTCAGTTACAAATAACACATGTCCGACACTTGTCATCACATGATTCAAACTAAAGTTTCCAACATCTATATTTCTAACAGATAGGATCTAATTCAAATTACATCCCTATCCACGCGAAATATTAATATGTTAACACTTAGAATATTTCAGGCTACATTCCAACACTTAGAATGTTTCAGCCAGCTTCCAATACTTAGAATATTTTAGCTTCCCTCCAACACTTAGTTTTATTTCAGCAATTCACATGAAATGCCTTTGATTTTTCCACCATAAATTCTTCACAGCTTTGCCTTATCATGCCAACACGCTGCCTTACCGATGACTCCTGCCCACACATAAGTCTTGCATGTTCAAGTTGCTTTGCCAACACCCAAGCACCTTGAACCTGTGTTGCACTGTTTTGCCCCCATTCATGTCAAGACCAATGCCCAAGTCCTTGACATGTCTGCACATAGTCAGATCAAGTAGTTTACGGGTCTAACACCGAGTCATCTAGGAAATTGTCTTAGGGGCAAGGCGTCACCTCCACCACACCTTCATATCCGCCTCATCAATTCCCTCCTCATTGGTCAACATCTTTGATCCGGTCATCCTCTCTTCTCCCAATATACGCCTTCGGCAGCCCTTTAACTCTCTCACCATCTCCTCCAAAAACCCTAACTCTAATTTTATTTATCAAATATCCACTTCTTCAAGACCATTAGTCCCGCCATAATCCTTAGAAATTCCTCTTCCTACATCAAATCCTAACCCAATGCCCACCCAGACCACTTATTCACAAAACGTAGGCATTGATGAGGTTCCCCTTATTAGTCAACTACGCCAAACTGTTCCGCAGAAACCATGCAAGCATATTGCTCAAGTGAAAACCATTATCCACATCCCATTCACACGAAGCTAGTCAGGCCCAACTAAAAAGGATGTTGAATCAAGCAAGAAATATCGTCACGCCGGTAAGTCTCTATTTCGCTCCCCTCAGTCTCTTCTTGTTGTTCTTGGTTAAGACCTAGGCACCTCATGATTTTACTCCCTCTAATTCCTTTCTCCGCCACAAAAAATGAGTAAGAATTTGTCCAAGTACTTCAAAATAGGGAAGGAAATGTGTTTCAGGTCTAAAGCATTTTTAAGGGGAAGAACCTCTCATCACGAGGTTTGGACTTTAGATGTGGTTCAAAAGGTGCTTGAATTGTTGTAATTTCAGGGTTGGGCGGATCTGTTTCTTGACACAAGGTTAGAGGTCCACAAAAATGAGGTAGTTGAATTTTATGTGAACCTAAATGTGTTTGAAGATAACGTTGCTACTTCCCCTGTTAATAAGGTTAAATTAATATTTTATAATGTACGTCTTCACGAAATTTTTCATATTTAGATAGCTGGTATAAGTGAATACGTGTGAACCAACGATGAAATTTTTTTGCTCACATCTATGTAAACACAATGGAGGGTCTTTGCACGACCAAGAAAGGTGCTTAAAGGGAAAATGATACCTTTTCACAAATTGTTGTACGAATTAGTGCACAAGGGAGTTCTTTCTAGGGGGACAAACTACATCAGGCTTCCTTTAAGGACATGGGGATTTCCATTGCCCTCGAAAACAAAGAACCTATTGACTGGCCTTCTTTTATGATAAAACACATGCGATACGTAGTTAATCCTAAGCCTGGTCCTCATCAGTTGGCTTTTAGTATCCTTCCCACTATTATGTTTAAAGCTTTTAATAATCCCTTGATGGAAGGAAGAGTTCTGAACAAGTCGCATATGGTTACTTAGGTCTAGTCTTTCTTACTGCAGACTTCTTGATTATGACGACTTGGTTCTGCTACTGCTCCCAGGGCTACTAGACCAGTTGCCATTCTTCTCAATGATCTTCGTGCTACCAGGGAACATAATATTGTCCTCCTTACTTAGATTGATACTCTTTGTACTAAGATGGCCTAGTCATAGGTGGAAGTAGCTAGATTGAAGGACCAGTTACTACTCCAACAACAAGACAACAATGCTCGTGTGTATCATGTTTCATATTTATTGTCCCTATCTCATACCCCACATACCTCTCCCTCCTTCCACCTCCTATATCATTCCTTTTTGTTTTTTTGAGACATTCTTGTGAAAAGTTATGTTTTGTGTCAATGTTGGATATTTGTTTGGAGCACTGTGAACTTATAACCTAATGCATACTCTTTTACTGGATTATTTGTCTTTGATTTGTTCTTCTCTTTTTGTTTGGATGGCTAATATCCTTAGATATTGTTCACATTCTGTTATCATGTCTAAGTATATATTTCATCATCGAAAAGAGGTAAATTTATGAATAATGGATTGCTCAAAATACTTTTGATGATGTCAAAATGAACAAGGTGCACATAACACATACCGGACATAAAATAAAGAGGCGGGAAGAATTCGCTTATTTAGAGATAAAAGAGGAAATGTGTGTCCAAACTAGCAAGCCGAGATGAAAAGGATTAGATTTGTAGGAAAACTTATATCTTCCTGGTAGAAGTCGATCAAGAGAAAATGAACTTCTATAAAGGAAAAAGCAAAAAAGAGAAATAGTTGTCTTTGTGAAATCATAAATTGAGAGAAATTATTCCAAGAGAAGGCCGAATAATCAAGGAGATCAACAAAGCAAATGAAAGAAGTACTAGAGTTGGAATTTCATTCTGAAGTAATGTGTTACATTGGTTGTTCTTGAATCAGTGTTTAGGAGGTGTGTTCTAAGAGAGAAGAAATTTTGAGAGTGTTATAACAGGAAGTTGGTTTTGACTGGGAGTTGAGTTAAAGAGAGTTTGAGAGAATTGTAATAAGAAACGAGTTTGACTTAAGAATAGAGATTTGATTATAGTTAATCGATAGAGAGTAAAGGTACTAGAGTTAGTTCTTTGATTATTGAGTTGCAATTTTGAATTTTTCTTAATGATAATAAAATGGTGGTGTGGTTTTTCCTTCCTTGAGGGAGAAAGGTTTTCATGATAAAATCTTTGTTTTATTGTGTTGGGATTGTTTATTTTGGTAAAAGTAAAAGAATCTAGTTCTTGTATAGGGGGTAAGGTTTCTTCAATATCATGTGACTAGTGATGAAAATGGACGGGTTGAATAAAAATTTAGACAGTTGAAAATGGTCAACATAAAATGAATGAGAATTCAACAAACTCATATTTCATATCGGTAACAAATGGATTGGGTAAAATACAAGGTTACCCATATTTACATGATTAGAATAGTACTCTACTTTAGAATTAAACATTGATAAAAAGAAAATGTTGAAGATGTTTTATTTAGTTTTATTGTATCATCAATGTAAAAAAAGAAAAAAATTCCTATTTAACTTTTCAATATTATAATTAAGAAAAGAAATGTCATGTAATATAGTATATATTTTTTTAGGGTCAAACAATTTATGTTTTTCAATCATAGAGAAGAACAATTAGGAACATAAAAAGAATAAGAAAAGTTACAACAATTTTAGTGATACGAGTAAATTAAAGTTGAGAGCTTAACTGATTCGGCTAACCCATATATTACCAATGAATACTCATATTTCTATGGATTAAATATGGGCATAAACATATATTTTACCTATCTAAAAAGTCACTCACCAACCCACAATAATATGGGCTAGCTTATTTTGTGGGCACTAACGTTGTGACTGAGAACTCATACAAGGAGGCAGGGTAAAAACCAACTTCAATAAGATTTTATATCTTGTTATAGTTGATGCATACTGGAGTGTTTATTTTTTTGCCTTGAAGCAAATACCTATATTCAATGTAATGCATGTATATAATACTCATTATGTGACAAGTAGGGCTTACTTGTTGTTTATCAGAAACAAAAATACTACAGTTGATCTACTTTTTTCTGGATCGGTTGGAAAGAATAGTGACGTAGATTCAATCTACTAACCAATGTTTTCCTCTGTTAAGGGATTGAATAGTAGGGCTAGAATCAAGAATAGATACTAAACTTGATAAATCGGTTATTCTTCACTTGTAGCTTTAAGAGACAATTGATTCTCCTGGAATGAATATTAACAACATACTACTTGATGAATACTGGCAACCAAATCATTGATCTCCTCATCTGTATCTAACTAATAATTGCATGCGGTGTTTTATTCAAAAAATTGTACCAATATAGGCCACACTAATAACCATGCTTATTGAAGATTTATGGAGAGATGTATACATATTACATACCACACTTTCTGGGACGTTAGGTGGAGGCAGGGATAAATTTTTAAGTGGAGGTCCTTTGATATAGGACCTCTTATCAAATCGCCACTCTCCAATTTTTCCGTAAGCAAGCTCACTCTGAACAACAAGCTACGGCATAAGATTACTCATCATTAATACAAAGATTGAAACTAATTAAGTACACAAATAATAACTTTACCTGCATGTTGTAGTGACACGCATAAGTGTAATAGAGGATAAACATTTTTCTACTGTCCAAATCCCAAGGTGGCTAAAACATTTTCAAAAATCCAAAAATTTACTTACTTATGAAAAGTATAAGAAAATAAATATACAGAAACAGATCAAAACCTGTAGCATAAAGTCTTTCCAAAGAATATGCTGAACACCATGCAAAGCAACCTACAATATCTTTCAGCTCATTAGTACATCTCTCACATTTCTAAGATCCAACCAAAAGTTCTATCTGTTTCTTCATCATGTTTCATTCTTAGAGAAATATTCATCCATGTAGTTGCAACTTCCTCCAACAAATTCTGTATTATAAACCAAAAATAATTCCTTGAAAAATACAGGTGCAGAATAAGCACATAGTGCTGATCGAAGCATTGATGTAGCTGTAATAAACTTGATCACAGTTGAGAGACCTGTATCTAATAACAATCTAAACACACACGGAAAATTATTCTGAATAATTGATGAAATTAAAGCTGAAAAGATACATGTAGATAGTATTAACAACATTAAAAATATATAAATAACCTTGCAGTTATTTATGAAGATTGACAACCTGAAACAAGCAGATATTGAAAAATCAGCGAGTATGACAATTGCAACACAAAAAAAATCAAAATCTGTAAAGAAATGAACCGTCTAGATATCGGCAATACTTTCAAAAGTAATGGTACAAGGAGTAGGGGGATATGATAAAGCTAATGATCAATGACAGTCAAGATATGTATCCTGAAAATTAAATCAAACAAGCAAATAATTAGAGCCTCAGCCATAGTTGGAACGTTGATGTACATTGATTTCGAGAGTCCAAAGTATAAGGTGATATCAAGAATATTGTGAAAGACTCCAAGTCTTAAGCAGGCATATATATGATAACACCTTGAGTAACATCTCCATTTATCATTCCATTCTTTTGAAACAGCAAACCAAGATATCTAAATTTGGCACCACAATTGTGGTCTTGTCTTACATCAACTTCACTCTTCTAGTGTTAATAACTAAACTTGCGGAGCATGTATTCGGTCAGAGTTACTGCTACTTATATTATCATGAAATTCTTACTCTCTAAACTTGTGGAGCATGCAGAATAAAGGGGGTTGCTTCAATAATTTAATACATGGTAGTAAAAGTATACCTTCTTAATGATGACAGGTGAATTTCCAATGAGATCAACATTTGTTATAGGACCATTTTGTTTGGGAACGAATTTCCTTATGATATCCTCGTGTTCAGCAGGTTTCATGTAGAAAAAAGGGAAAGCAACCGGGTAATCTCCATAAGCGAAATTTGGCAGCGGTTTCAAAAAGATGTGATCAGGCTCTGCCATAAGTATGTATCTGCCACAATAGAATAAGATTGTTATATACATATGTGCAGTCAAGCTGCAGATAAATACATTTGACAACTCACTCCTCTTCTATGGTAGCCTTCTCCAACCACTAAACGAATGCAGGTCTATTGAGGACTATCTAACCCTGTAATAAGCAGCAAACTAACTGAGTATTTGATGCCAAAACCTGAGTGGAGGGAAGAAATTAAAGGCATGTTTAATTCTGACCATATAAAAACCTTGTGGAAGAGGATCAACGACAAATGTGGGAATTCCATCCATAAGATTGTCAGGGATTCCTAAATGGAGGATTCCGGGTGAATTTTCCCATCTCTGAACCCGGTAAATTCTTATTTTTCATATACCGGTAGTACATGATGCGGCATTGCCACTTGCTATAAGAAGTATCAGTTGCTGTTAATGCTATATGGAATAACAACTTTTCTGATATATTACCTAGTTTTGTGGGATTCTGAATAATGGGATCAGGAAAACCAACATCCCTTGATTTTGATTTCTCAAACCCAACAAATATTGTAATCACATTATATGTTACAAACCAAAAAACAAGAAAAAGAAATACTAGTGGTGTCATTCAACCCATTGGCATCAACTCTTTTTGTCCTTCCTTAGTTACTGTCTGTCCTTACCCTGCGACAACACAAGCACAAATAAAGCTTAAAACACTTAGCTATATTGTTTTCTTTTTTTTCTACATATTAGTCAGAGCGCAAAAATTAAAAGAGACTCTTGTCAAAATCATGTTAGCTTTATATAACTAATTAAAAGGAGTCCACAAGCACAAAACCATATTCCAACTTTTACTAAAATCAAAGAAGTACTATCAAGACACAAACCAATGACGAAATTCAAGGCAGCCAGCTAAATCAAAACGGGGGAGTATTATTATTACTCCTATGGCTATTCATGGTCGTGGTTGATAAATCAAACCAAACTGCAATTCCAGCATAATCGATTAAAATAATTCATATTTAATTTGGTTAGATATGATTTAAATTTTCAAAACTGATACTATTTGATTTGATTTTGATTTCACTAAGAAAAAACCACAAAAATAATCAAATTGAATCGAGAATTTATATATATATATATGTATATATATATATATATATACACATACATATATATATACATGTATATATATATATATACATGTATATATATATATATATATATATAAAGTTATAATTATTTAGACATTATTAAATAAAATATAAATATTTTGATAAATTTCATCAACTTAAGTCTTTAACTTTATCATCCTCTCAAGCTCAACAATTACATTTTAGTCTAACTATTAAACCATAAGTCCAAGTCCATCAAATTTCATTCACATAATATTGTTACACTTTCTCTTATTTTAATCACTTTGTTTGGAGTTAATATCTCAAACGGTCACTCAACTTTGAGAATATAGCTAGTAAAGTCATTAAACTTTCTTTTGTTTCACTAAAATCACTCAACTTAGATATTATAATCAATAAAATCACTCAACTTAAGTATTTATATATCGATAAAATCACTCAACTAAATTTTTTATATGAACAATAATTTCTTTTATGTTAACAAAATATAGACTCAACAAATAAATAAAATCGAATTCATATTTTTAAATTTCACTCCATTTTTATGTCTTGATCACTAAGGGTCTCTAGTATGTGTTTTTCGAAGTATAGATTAATGTTCTGTTGGGCCCTGATTATATTCTGTTTAGTAAATTTTATATTTTTTTTGTTGGATTAATTACTTGAGTGGATTCCATTTTAAAAATAATTACTTATTTTAAATGTACTCTTTAATTATTATAATTTATAGCAATATATGACACCATTGTGTATTTAAGTAAATTCTCTCTCTCTCGCTCTTTTTCTTTTCTGTCGCTCTTTTTTTCCTCCTTTTCGCTCTTTTTTCTGTCTCTCTCGCACTATTTCTTCCTCTCTTCTCTTTACCCACTTCTTTTATGAGCTCTTTTTCAATCTCCCAAAAAAAGAGTAGCAACTAAATTAAATGCAAAATATGGCAAACAAAAGAGCATCTTATTTGTAACGACCTGTTTAGTCGTTTTGAGCAGCAGACTTTGATTCTGGAAATACTGGCAAAGACAACGGGCCCCACGACGGACCATCGAGGGTATCTCGTTCTAAAATACTTAGAATTCTGAAAATTGGGTACTGAAATCGACTCTCTAACTTTGTAACGGAATGGCAGGACGGACCGTCACAGGTGTGACGGACCATCACAGACTCTTCAGAGAAATTGAGTCTCTGAACTCTGTGACGGAGCAGCAGGACGGACCGTCGCAGGCGCGATGGGCCGTCACAGGCTGCGTAATCACAGGCTGGGTCGGATTTCTGTAATTATTTTAAGGGGCGTTTTGGACTATTCCTGCTCTAATTATAAAGTTAGTGGGTTAATTTTAATAAGTCTAATTACTCGGGGGTTAAAAGAGGTAACCTTAAGTTAATTAGTAGCTTATTATTGCAATCTTTTGTTCTTAATTATATGCTAATTAGGGTAAAAGAAAGAGGGTTTGAATAAAAAAAGTAGAAAGAACAAAGAGAGAGAGAGAGAGAGAGGATCGAACGAGGAAGAGAGAAAACAAAGAACAAAGCTTGGGGAAATTGCTTGCTTGATCACTAATCTTCGGTGGAGGTAGATTATCGTTTTTATACTATTCGTAGTAAAGTCTTGATAGCGAATGATATGCGTTGGGTTGTATTGTAAGTCTTCTATATGCTTAATTGTGTGCTTGTGTGATGTGTTTATATAATTGTGATAAAATAAGCATGATGAAACTATTGAATCCCAAATCTTGAAAATCTCTTGTTATTGATGACGCCTTCGTATAAAAGAAGGCTTGATGAACTAAAGTAATGAGATGATGACGTCTTGGTATAAAAGAAGGCTTGATGATCTAAAGTAATGAGATGATGATGCCTTGGTATAAAAGAAGGCTTGATGAATTAATAGAATGAGAATTAGGGGATCGGGTGTCACGAACCGACACGTAGAATTAGGGGATCGGGTGTCACGAACCGACACGTAGATTTAGGAGATCGGAGTGTCACGTTCCGACACATAGTAGTAGGGGATCGGAGTGTCACGTACCGACACAAGAGGAATAAAGATAATGAATCTTGAAAGATGTTAATATACTCAATCTAATGAACCTAATTCCCAAATGAGTATGGTATTGAGGCTTGAGTCCTCATGTGTGAACTTGGCGGTACTTGGTAATGATTATAGGCTTGTTGTTGCTACATGTAGGTATTGTAGTTGATTCATGATATTACTTGATATATATTATTTTCTATTTGGAGTTGGCCGATGATACCTACTCAGTACTTGTGTTTGTACTGACCCCCTACTTTTATGTTTTCTTCTTTGTTATTTGTGGAGTGCAGCAAACGTGCCGTCGTCTTCAACTCAACCGTAATTCTAGCCAGTCTTCAATCACACTGGATTTCAGGGTGAGCTAATGCTTCTAGCTTGGACTGGGTTTTTCTCTTCATGTCTTGATGCCTTGAAGTTCCGGCATGGACTAGCTTTTACTTATTTTAGCTTTTTAGAATACTCTTAGTTTAGTAATTTGATCATAGATGTTCTTGTGGTGATGACTTCCAGATTTTGGGGATAATAATAGTTATTGATTTTATTAATGAGTTTAAGCCTTCCGCATTACTTTCTGTTGATATTATATTGAAATGTTAAGGTTTAGATTGGTTGGTTCGCTCACATAGGAGGGTAAGTGTGGGTGCCAGTCGCGACCCGATTTGGGTCGTGACAAACTTGGTATCAGAGCATTAGGTTCGTTGGTCTCATCACACAAGAACGAGTCTAGTAGAGTCTTAAGGAACGGTAGGGGGACGCCTTTACTTTTCTTTTAGAGGCTATAAGACTTTAGGAAAATTCCATTCTTTCTTTCTTTCGTGCTATTACTTGGGTCCAATTAGTATCTAGGTGATACAAATTGGTATCTGACCATCTTCACTCTATTTCGCAGATGGTTAGAACTAGAGCAACGACTGCGCCAACATCAACATCAACAAGACAAGAAGCGTCTGAGCCAGCCACTGGGGTTGTAGCTCAAGGAAGAGTAGCGGTAAGTGGCCGTGGTAGAGGTCGTGGTAGGACGTCCTCTAGAGGAAGAGGACGAGCACCTAGCCCATCTGATACTAGGGCAGTGACTCATCCACCGACTGAAGAAGTAGTAAGAGAGGGTGAGGAAGGGGAAACTGAACAAGTACAGAATGAGGGATTGCCTCCCCAACCTACCCCAGAGATCATCAATCAGGTTCTTGCTTATCTTAGTGGGTTATCTGATCAAGGTCAAACACCTCCAGTGTTTTCTGCACCAGCACCTCAGGGTCCGGAGGTACAACATGCGGCTACTGTGGCTCCCCGCATGGATGCCTCATTGGACATAGGCACGTTTCCTCGTCTGATTACAGGGCCTATAATGACAAATGATCAGCATGAACTTTTCAGTATGTTCTTGAAATTGAAACCTCCAGTCTTCAAGGGTGCTGAATCTGAGGATGCTTATGATTTTCTGGTTGACTGTCATGAGCTACTACACAAGATGGGTATAGTAGAACGGTTTGGTGTTGAGTTTGTGACTTATCAGTTTCAAGGGAATGCCAAAATGTGGTGGCGGTCACATGTTGTGTGTCAACCAACAGAGGCACCACCGATGACTTGGGCATCATTCTCTAGCTTTTTTATGGAGAAGTATATCCCTCAGACTTTGAGGGATAGGAAAAAAGATGAGTTTTTGAGCCTAGAGAAAGGTAGGATGTAGGTTACCGCATATGAGACTAAGTTTCGTGCATTATCCAGGTATGCCACCCAACTTTGTTTCAGTCCACAAGAGCGGATTCGCCGTTTTGTGAAGGGGTTGAGGTCAGACTTGCGGATTTCAGCCTTACAGGTAGCGGCTACGGCAAAATCCTTCCAAGAAGTGGTAGACTTCGTGATAAAGGTGGAAGGAGTGAAGCTAGATGACTTCACCATGGCATCGACATCAAAAAGGTTTCGAAAGGGAGGTGAGTTTAATGGTTCTTACTCTAGAGGACAGGGTTCAGGAGGTTACTCAATCCGACCAATTCAGTCTTCACTACAGACTGTAGTTGGGGGTCCACCTCAGACTGGTCAACACTTCTCTGAGAGACCTATGCTTGACTCCAGAGAGTGTTATGGATGTGGGGAGACTGGACACATTAGGAGGAATTGTCCAAAACAGAGTTATAGACCCCCAATAGCTAGAGGTAGAGGTGGTCATGGTAGAGGCCGTTATTCTGGAGGACGTGGTGGCCGAGGTAATGGTGGTCATCAAAACGGCCGGGGTGATGGACAAATGGGAACTACTGCAGTGCAACCTGTTACAGGTAACGGACAGACAGATGATAGGGCTCATTGTTACGCTTTCCCTGGGCGGTCGGAAGCGGAGACATCAGATGTTGTTATCACAGGTAATCTTTTGGTTTGTGATTGTATGGCTTCTGTATTATTTGACCCTGGCTCTACATTTTCATATGTATCTTCTGCATTTGCTAATGGTCTTAATTTACGTTGTGAATTGCTTGACATGCCTATTCGTGTTTCTACTCCGGTGGGTGAGTCTGTGATAGTTGAAAGAGTGTATAGGTCTTGTTTGGTGACTTTTGTGGGGAGCAATACTTATGTACACTTGGTTATCTTAGAAATGGTTGATTTTGATGTAATTCTGGGTATGACTTGGCTTTCTCCGAATTTTGCAATCTTGGATTGTAACGCTAAAACTATGACGTTAGCCAAGCCCGGGACAGATCCGTTAGTGTGGGAGGGTGACTACACTTCCAATCCGGTTCGTATCATCTCCTTCCTTCGTGCTAAGAAAATTGTTAGTAAGGGTTGTTTGGCATTCTTGGCACATCTCAGGGATGATACTACCCAAGTACCTACAATTGAGTCGGTTTCGATAGTCCGCGAGTTTTTGGATGTGTTCCCTGCAGATCTTCCTGGTATGCCACCAGATAGGGATATTGACTTCTGCATTCATCTTGAACCGGGCACTCGCCCCATTTCTATACCCCCTTATAGAATGGCTCCCGCGGAGTTAAGACAGTTAAAGGCACAACTTCAAGAGTTTCTAAGCAAAGGCTTTATTAGACCAAGTGCATCTCCTTGGGGTTCTCCTGTTTTGTTTGTGAAGAAGAAGGATGGGAGTTTTTGGATATGCATAGACTAGAGACAGTTGAACAAGGTAACTATTAAGAACAAATATCCCATTCCTCGCATTGATGACTTGTTCGAACAGTTACAAGGTGCTTGTGTCTTCTCTAAGATTGACTTGAGATCTGGTTATCATCAATTGAAAATACGAGAAACGGATGTGCCAAAGACTGCTTTTCAGACCAGGTATGGGCATTACGAATTTGTAGTGATGTCTTTTGGTCTTACGAATGCCCCTGCTGCTTTCATGAGCTTGATGAATGGGATTTTTAAGCCATATTATGATCTCTTTGTGATCGTATTTATTGATGATATACTGATATACTCAAAGAGCAAGAAAGAACATGAAGAGCATTTGAGAATGGTATTGGAAATGTTGAGGGAGAAAAAGCTTTATGCCAAATTCTCCAAGTGTGAGTTTTGGCTAGATGCAGTGTCCTTCTTGGGGCATGTGGTTTCTAAGGATGGGGTGATGGTGGATCCTTCTAAGATTGAGACAGTGAAGAATTGGGTAAGACCCACTTATGTGTCAGAAATAAGGAGCTTTGTTGGTTTAGCTAGCTATTACCGTCGATTTGTCAAGGGATTCTCTTCCATTGCTTCCCAATTGACGAACTTGACTAAGCAGAATGTTCCATTTGTATGGTCGGATGAATGTGAAGAAAGCTTTCAGAAGCTCAAGACTTTGTTGACTACCGCACCAATCCTTACCTTGCCAGTGGAAGATAAGAATTTCATTTTCTATTGTGATGCATCCTATTCGGGTTTGGGTGCAGTACTAATGCAAGACAAGAATGTAATTGCTTATGCTTCGAGGCAATTAAAGGTGCACGAACGTAATTATCCGACCCATGATTTGGAGTTGGCTGCGGTAGTGTTTGCATTAAAGCAATGGAGACACTATTTATATGGAGCTAAGTGTGAAGTATACACGGATCATCGTAGCCTACAGTATGTCTTTACTCAGAGGGATTTAAATTTGAGACAGAGGAGGTGGATGGAACTACTGAAGGATTATGATGTTACCATCTTGTATCACCCAGGAAAGGCTAATGTTGTGGCAGACGCCTTAAGTAGAAAGGCAGGGAGCATGGGAAGTCTAGCTCACTTGCAAGTTTCTAGACGTCCATTGGCTAGAGAGGTTCAGACTCTGGCTATCGACTTGATGAGGTTAGAAGTAAATGAGAAGGGAGGATTGTTGGCTTGTGTAGAGGCAAGATCTTCTTTTCTTGACAAGATTAAGGGAAAACAGTTTGAGGATGAGAAACTAAGCAGAATCCAAGATAAAGTATTGCGAGGAGAGGCTAAGGAAGCACAAATCGATGAGGAAGGTGTTTTGAGAATCAAGGGAAGGGTATGTGTACCCCGCGTCGATAATTTGATCAACACTATTATGACAGAGGCTAATAGTTCAAGGTATTCTATACATCCTGGTGCAACCAAGATGTATCGTGACCTAAAGCAACACTTTTGGTGGAGTAGAATGAAGCGTGATATTGTTGACTTTATTGCCAAATGTCCAAACTGTCAGCATGTAATGTATGAACACCAGAGGCCCGGAGGAACACTTCAGAGAATGACCATTCATGAATGGAAGTGGGAAAGGATTGCAATGGATTTCGTGGTTGGTCTTCCAAAGACAATGGGTAAGTATGACTCTATTTGGGTGATTGTTGATAGGTTAACTAAGTCTGCTCATTTCATTCCGGTCAAGGTGACTTACAATGCAGAGAAGTTAGCCAAAATCTATATCTCAGAAATTGTTCGGTTGCATGGGGTTCCACTCTCCATCATATCTGATAGAGGTACGCAGTTTACTTCTAAGTTTTGGAAAACATTGCATGCGGAATTGGGTACTAGGTTGGACCTCAGTACTGCATTCCATCCTCAGACCGATGGTCAGTCTGAGCGAACGATTCAAGTATTGGAGGATATGCTTCGCGCATGTGTGATAGAATTTGGTGGTTATTGGGATAGCTTTTTACCCTTAGCGGAGATCTCTTACAACAATAGCTATCACTCAAGCACTGATATGGCCCCATTTGAGGCACTATATGGGAGAAGATGTAGGTCTCCCATTGGGTGGTTTGATGCATTTGAGGTTAGACCTTGGGGTACTGGCCTTTTGAGGGATTCATTAGAGAAAGTGAAATCTATTCAAGAGAAGCTGTTAGCGGCGTAAAGTAGGCAAAAGGAATATGCAGATAGAAAAGTTAGAGACTTAGAGTTCATGGAGGGTGAACAAGTCTTGCTGAAGGTTTCGCCCATGAAAGGGGTGATGCGGCTTGGTAAGCGAGGTAAACTTATCCCAAGGTATATTGGTCCATTTGAAGTACTCAAGCGAGTAGGGGAGGTGGCTTATGAGTTAGCCTTGCCTCAAGGGCTGTCCGAGTGCATCCGGTATTTCATGTGTCTAGGTTGAAAAGATATCATGGGGATGGAAACTACATTATCCGTTGGGATTCAGTTTTGCTTGATGAGAATTTGTCTTATGAGGAGGAGCCTGTTGCTATTTTAGATAGAGAAGTTCGCAAGTTGAGGTCAAGGGAGATTGCATCCATCAAAGTTCACTGGAAGAATCGACCAGTCGAAGAAGCCACTTGGGAGAAAGAGGCTGATATGCAAGAAAGATATCCACACCTGTTTACAGACTCAGGTACTTCTTTTCGCCCTTGTTTTTCTTCTTATGATCGTTCGAGGAAGAACGATGGGTAAATTGGTATCTATTGTAACGACTTGTTTAGTCGTTTTGAGCAGCAAACTTTGATTCTGGAAAAACTGGCAAAGACAACGGGCCCAACGATGGACGGTCGAGGGTATCTCGTTCCAAAATACTTAGAATTCTGAAAATTGGGTACAGAAAACGACTCTCTGAACTTCGTAACAGAATGGCAGGACGGACCGTCACAGACTCTTCAGAGAAATAGAGTCTCTGAACTCTGTGACCGAGCAGCAGGACGGACCGTCGCAGGCGCGATGGGCCGTCACAGGCTGCGTAATCACAGGCTGGGTCGGATTTCTGTAATTATTTTAAGGGCGTTTTGGACTATTCCTGCTCTAATTATAAAGTTAGTGGGTTAATTTTAATAAGTCTAATTACTTGGGGGTTAAAAGAGGTAACCTTAAGTAAATTAGTGAGTTATTATTGCCATCTTTTATTCTTAATTATATGCTAATTAGGATAAAAGAATGAGGGTTTGAATAAGAAAAGTAGAAAGAACAAAGAGAGAGAGAGAGGATCGAACGAGGAAGAGAGAAAACGAAGAACAAAGCTTGAGGAAATTTCTTGCTTAATCACTAATCTTCAGTGGAGGTAGGTTATGGTTTTTATACTATTCGTAGTAAACTCTTGATAGCGAATGATATGTGTTGGGTTGTATTGTAAGTCTTCTATATGCTTAATTGTGTGCTTGTGTGATGTGTTTATATAATTGTGATAAAATAAGCATGATGAAGCTATTGAATCCCAAATCTTGAAAATCTCTTGTTATTGATGACGCCTTGGTATAAAAGAAGGCTTGATGAACTAAAGTAATGAGATGATGACGTCTTGGTATAAAAGAAGGCTTGATGATCTAAAGTAATGAGATGATGATGCCTTGGTATAAAAGAAGGCTTGATGAATTAATAGAATGAGAATTAGGGGATCGGGTGTCACGAACCGACACGTAGAATTAGGGGATCGGGTGTCACGAACCGACACGTAGATTTAGGAGATCGGAGTGTCACGTTCCGACACATAGTAGTAGGGGATCAGAGTGTCACGTACCGACACAAGAGGAATAAAGATAATGAATCTTGAAAGATGTTAATATACTCAATCTAATGAACCTAATTCTCGAATGAGTATGGTATTGAGGTTTGAGTCCTCATGTG